>NC_068429.1:18541838-18599338 GCF_023373465.1 Oncorhynchus keta
TGTGTGTATGTATGTATGTGGGTGTTTATGTGTGTGTGTGTGTGTGTGTGTATGTGTTTGGGTGTTTCTGTGTATGTATGTGGGTGTTTATGTGTGTGTGTGGGTGTTTATGTGTGTGGTGTATTATGTGGGTGTTTATATGTGTGTGTATGTATGTGGGTGTTTATGTGTGTGTGTATGTGTGTGTGTATGTATGTGGGTGTTTACGTGTGTCTGTGTGTATGCATGTGGGTGTTTATGTGTGTGTGTGTGTGTGTGTGTGTGTGTGTGTGTGTGTGTGTGTGTGTGTGTGTGTGTGTGTGTGTGTGTGTGTGTGTGTGTGTGTGTGTGTGTGTGTGTGTGTGTGTGTGTGTGTGTGTATGTGGGTGTTTATGTGTATGTGTGTATGTATGTATGTGGGTGTTTATGTGTGTGTTTATGTGTGTGTGTATGTATGTGGGTGTTTATGTGTGTGTGTTGTGTGTGTGTGTGTGTGTATGTGTGGTGTTTATGTGTGTGTGTGTGTGTGTGTGTGTGTGTGTGTGTGTGTGTGTGTGTGTGTGTGTGTGTGTGTTTATGTGTTTATGTGTGTGTGTATGTGTGTATGTATGTGGGTGTTTATGTGTGTGTGTGTGTATGTGTGTTTATGTGTGTGTGTGTGTGTGTGTGTGGGTGTTTATGTGTGTGTGTGTATGTATGTGGGTGTTTATGTGTGTGTGTGTGTGTATGTATGTGGGTGTTTATGTGTGTCTGTGTGTATGTATGTGGGTGTTTATGTGTGTGTGTGTGTATGTATGTGGGTGTTTATGTGTGTGTGTGTGTGTATATGTGTGTTTTTGTGTGTGTGTGTTTGTGTATGTATGTGGGTGTTTATGTGTGTGTGTGTATGTATGTGGGTGTTTATGTGTGTGTGTGTATGTATGTGGGTGTTTATGTGTGTGTGTATGTATGTGGGTGTTTATGTGTGTGTGTATGTATGTGGGTGTTTATGTGTGTGTGTGTGTGTATGTGTTTGGGTGTTTATGTGTGTGTGTGTATGTATGTATGTGGGTGTATGTATGTATGTACGTGGGTGTTTATGTGTGTGTGTGTGTGTGTGTGTGTGTGTGTGTGTGTGTGTGGGTGTTTATGTGTGTGTATGTATGTATGTATGTGGGTGTTTATGTGTATGTGTGTGTGTGTGTATGTATGTGGGTGTTTATGTGTGTGTGTGTATGTATGTGTGTGTGTATGTGTGTGTGTGTGTGTGTGTGTGTGTGTGTGTGTGTGTGTGTGTGTGTGTGTGTGTGTGTGTGTGTGTGTGTGTGTGTGTGTGTGTGTGTGTGTGTGTGTGTGTGTGTGTATGTATGTGGGTTTTATGTGTGTGTATGTATGTATGTGGGTTTTATGTGTGTGTATGTATGTATGTGGGTGCGTGAGTGTGTGACGTACCGAACCATGCCTGTTGGTCTCCCTGCACCTCGATGGCCAATCCAAAGTCAGCCAGCTTCACTGCAGCATTCTTACACTTACTGGCCAGCAGGAGGTTCTCTGGCTACATAGGGGACAGATGGGACAAGAAGTCAAACACACACACACACATCACTTCTCGTGGGGTGCTGGGCATAAAATCATGTAGTAGTAACACACTTGCACTTACACCCACATCCACACACAGATGGTCCAATCATTAACAGTCATTTATTTTATGTATTTATTAGGAACCAATCTGTCTGTAACAGCTGTGGCACTGCTACTGTGGTTGCCAGTGCTAACAGTGTCACACACACAGACAAGGGTCTACCGTAGCAGTGTCACACACACACACACACACACACACACACACACACACACACACACACACACACACACACACACACACACACACACACACACACACACACACACACACACACACACACACAGACAAGGATCTACCGTAGCAGTGTCACACACACACACACAGACAAGGTTCTACAGTAGCAGTGTCACACACACACACACACACACACACATACACACACACGCACAGTGTGTGTGTGTGTGTGTGTGTATTTTAGGGTCATTGAGGGGAACAAGAGGCAGGGTAGTATTGTATTATTATGTACATACACAGGCAGCAGAGTGGGCTGATTCAATGAGCTATGGATCATCATTCAACCTCACTATCACCAACACACAGACAATAACTTGTCTGTTTTGCTGCAGTGATGATTACTAAGTAGGTTAGGTTGCTCTGATGGAAGTTAGGCTGAGAAAGTGGGTGAGAGAGGGGGGGGGGGGTGCTGTAGAGACCACAAACTTTGAAGGTAATCTAATAAACAGTAATGGAAGTTGGCCCTCGGCCATCTACAGCCCCGGTGTTATCTACAGGCCCTGTGTTTTCTACAACCCCTGTGTTTTCTACAACCACTATATTATCTACAGCCCTGTGTTATCTACAGTGTTTCCCCTTAAACTACTCGAGTGTTGCTTTAGCAGTATGCTTAGGGTCATTGTCCTGCTGGAAGGTGAACCTCCGTCCCAATCTCTGGATGACTGAAACAGGTTTCCCTCAAGAATTTCTCTGTAATTAGCGCCATCCATCATTCCTTAAATTCTGAACAGTTTCCCAGTCCCTGACGATAAAAAACATCCCCACAGCATGATGCTGCCACCACCATGCTTCACTATAGGGATGGTATTCTTGGGGTGATGAGAGGTGTTGGGTTTGCGCCAGACATAGCATTTTCCTTGATGGCCCAAAAGCTTTTTTCTGGCCACTTTTCTGTAAAGCCCAGCTCTTTGGGACAGATCCTTCAGGTTATCTTTGGTCTCTTTGTTTCCTCTCTGATTAATGCCCTCCTTTCCTGGCCCGTGAGTTTTGGTGGGCGGCCATCTCTTGGCAGGTTTGTTGTGGTGACATATTCTTTTCATTTTTTAATAATAGATTTAATGATGCTCTGTGGGATGTTCAAAGTTTCAGATATTTTTTTACAACCCAACCCTGATCTGTACTTCTCCACAACTTTGTCCCTGACCTGTTTGGAGAGCTCCTTGGTCTTCATGGTGATGCTTGCTTGGTGGAGCCCCTTGCTTAGTGGTGTCCTTTCAGAACAGGTGTATATATACTGAGATCATGTGACAGATCATGTGACACTTAGATTTCACACAGGTGGATTTTATTTAACGAATTATGTGACTTCTGAAGGTAATTGGTTGCACCAGATCTTATTTAGGGGCTTCATAGCAAAGGGGGTGAAAACATATGCACGCACCACTTTTCCATTCTTAAATTTTTTTTGAAACAAGTTGTTTTTTTCATTTCACTTCACCAATTTGGACTATTTTGTGTGTACCCAATACATGAAATCCAAATAAAAATCTATTTCAATTAGAAGTTGTAATGCAAAAAAATAGGAAAAACGCCAAGGGGGGTGAATAGTTTTGAAAGGCACTCTACAACCCCTGTGTTATCTACAACCCCTGTGTTATCTACAACCCCTGTGTTATCTACAGCCCCTGTGTTATCTACAGCCCCTGTGTTATCTAACAGCCCGTGTTATCTACAGCCCCTGTGTTATCTAACAGCCCCTGTGTTATCTACAGCCCCTGTGTTATCTAACAGCCCCTGTGTTATCTAACAGCCCCTGTATTATCTAACAGCCCCTGTGTTATCTAACAGCCCCTGTGTTATCTACAACCTGTGTGTTATCTAACAGCCCCTGTGTTATCTACATCCCCTGTATTATCTAACAGCCCCTGTGTTATCTAACAGCCCCTGTGTTATCTACAACCTGTGTGTTATCTAACAGCCCCTGTGTTATCTAACAGCCCCTGTGTTATCTACAACCTGTGTGTTATCTAACAGCCCCTGTGTTATCTACAACCTGTGTGTTATCTAACAGCCCCTGTGTTATCTACAACCTGTGTGTTATCTAACAGCCCCTGTGTTATCTAACAGCCCCTGTGTTATCTACAACCTGTGTGTTATCTAACAGCCCCTGTGTTATCTAACAGCCCCTGTGTTATCTACAGCCCCTGTGTTATCTACAACCTCTGTGTTATCTAACAGCCCCTGTGTTATCTACAACCTGTGTGTTATCTAACAGCCCCTGTGTTATCTACAGCCCCTGTGTTATCTAACAGCCCCTGTGTTATCTAACAGCCCCGGTGTTATCTACAACCCCTGTGTTATCTACAACCTGTGTGTTATCTAATAGCCCCTGTGTTATCTAACAGCCCCTGTGTTATCTAACAGCCCCTGTGTTATCTACAACCTGTGTGTTATCTAACAGCCCCTGTGTTATCTTCAACCTGTGTGTTATCTAACAGCCCCTGTGTTATCTACAACCTGTGTGTTATCTAACAGCCCCTGTGTTATCTACAACCTGTGTGTTATCTAACAGCCCCTGTGTTATCTACAACCTGTGTGTTATCTAACAGCCCCTGTGTTATCTACAACCTGTGTGTTATCTAACAGCCCCTGTGTTATCTACAGCCCCTGTGTTATCTAACAACCCCTGTGTTATCTAACAGCCCCTGTGTTATCTACAACCCCTGTGTTATCTACAACCCCTGTGTTATCTAACAGCCCCTGTGTTATCTAACAGCCCCTGTGTTATCTAACAGCCCCTGTGTTATCTACAACCTGTGTGTTATCTAACAGCCCCTGTGTTATCTTCAACCTGTGTGTTATCTAACAGCCCCTGTGTTATCTACAACCTGTGTGTTATCTAACAGCCCCTGTGTTATCTACAACCTGTGTGTTATCTAACAGCCCCTGTGTTATCTACAACCTGTGTGTTATCTAACAGCCCCTGTGTTATCTACAACCTGTGTGTTATCTAACAGCCCCTGTGTTATCTACAACCCCTGTGTTATCTACAACCTGTGTGTTATCTAACAGCCCCTGTGTTATCTACAACCTGTGTGTTATCTAACAGCCCCTGTGTTATCTACAACCTGTGTGTTATCTAACAGCCCCTGTGTTATCTACAACCTGTGTGTTATCTAACAGCCCCTGTGTTATCTACAACCTGTGTGTTATCTAACAGCCCCTGTGTTATCTACAATCTGTGTGTTATCTAACAGCCCCTGTGTTATCTAACAGCCCCTGTGTTATCTACAGCTCCTGTGTTATCTACAGCCCCTGTGTTATCTACAGCTCCTGTGTTATCTACAGCCCCTGTGTTATCTACAACCTGTGTTTACAGCCCCTGTGTTATCTAACAGCCCCTGTGTTATCTACAACCTGTGTGTTATCTAACAGCCCCTGTGTTATCTACAACCCCTGTGTTATCTACAACCTGTGTGTTATCTAACAGCCCCTGTGTTATCTACAACCTGTGTGTTATCTAACAGCCCCTGTGTTATCTACAACCTGTGTGTTATCTAACAGCCCCTGTGTTATCTACAACCTGTGTGTTATCTAACAGCCCCTGTGTTATCTAACAGCCCCTGTGTTATCTACAATCTGTGTGTTATCTAACAGCCCCTGTGTTATCTACAGCTCCTTTGTTATCTACAGCCCCTGTGTTATCTACAACCTGTGTGTTATCTAACAGCCCCTGTGTTATCTACAACCTGTGTGTTATCTAACAGCCCCTGTGTTATCTAACAGCCCCTGTGTTATCTACAACCTGTGTGTTATCTAACAGCCCCTGTGTTACTAACAGCCCCTGTGTTATCTACAACCTGTGTTTACAGCCCCTGTGTTATCTACAGCCCCTGTGTTATCTACAGCCCCTGTGTTATCTACAACCTGTGTTTACAGCCCCTGTGTTATCTACAACCTGTGTTTACAGCCCCTGTGTTATCTACAACCTGTGTTTACAGCCCCTGTGTTAGGTATACTGCAGTATTCCCAGTGTGTGTGTGTGTGTCATGTGAGTTATTGATGAATGTTTAAAATAAAAACCATAGTTTCAGTCACCGTTCTGCTGGTAACTTAATAAACACCCACTAGGGAAATCAATGATTTCACAGACGCATGCCGTTTCTTCATCTAATGACAGTTCTGCAAACCTGATCTAGAAGACTTCCCTCTAAAAGTTACTGCTCATAACATTTCAACACTCTTGACACACACTCACACACACGCACGCAAACACTCTCACACATACGCAAACACTCTCACACAAACACAGTGTTAATCCCAGTAGGACTGTTGTATAATAATGTCAGCACAGACAGCAGATCTATCTCAGAGGGAACAGGTGGAGAGCACACACACAGTTAACTCACCTTGAGATCTCTGTGTACCACGCCCGACTGGTGACAGTGTAACACAGCCTCCAGGATCTGCTGGATGCAGTGACTGTATGACAACACCAGGGGGAGTGGGTTAGTCTGTCAGTGTGCTGCATCTGCGTTTTGTGTGGTGTATTGCAGTGCTCTTAAAATGTGCTAGACAAATTACCTCTAGAGGGCAATAAAGTATTCTGTCCAATTCTATTTTAGTCCCAAAAGTGCAAAAGTCAAGCTAAATCAAGCGCCCCTCAACTTTCAAGTATTGTGTGTGAACACCTTGTGAACACCTGTCAGAGAGATGATGAAAAGGAAATGCACTGTTCTAGGAATCAAGCAGCGTAGGAATGAACTGCTGTCTGTCTGTCTGTCTGTCTGTCTGTCTGTCTGTCTGTCTGTCTGTCTGTCTGTCTGTGAAAGAGATGTCTAACTTGGTGACTTTGCCTCTGTTTTTTTATATAAAAACTGCATAATAAAAATGAGAACAGGTTCTCTCTCTGACTTTCATTTCTCTTTTTTTTTTTTGCATAGGTTGCCATGAGCAACACACTACCAGTCTCGGAGAGACAGAGAGACCGACAGAGGACACATGGAAAGTAGGAAAAAATCAGAACAGACACACAGCGTAGAGCAATGCAGCTAGGATTTACACACAGTGAAATATGTATTCTCTCTCTCTTTCTCTCTCTCTCTCTCTCTGTCCCTCCCACACACACACACACACACAACACCTCCGCAGTCAAATTCCTGCGGGGCAAGGCTGTGTCGGTCTGTGTGTGTGTGTGCGTGAGTCTGTGCGTGTCTGTGCAAGCTGAGGAGAAGTGCTCAGTGCAATGAAAATCTATTCTACAAGGTAAACTGAGAGTAACATTGAACAGGAGAGAGAGAGAGAGAGAGAAAGAGAGAGAAAAAGAGAGAGAGAGAGCATGTGATAGAGAATGGATGGATGGATAAAGAGGGTGTACTGCGTAAAAGGTGTTTACCTGGCATCTGCTTCACTGTAGTACTCTCTGGCCACAATGTCCTCAAACAGCTCTCCACCTGTCACCCTACAACACACAGACACTAGTTAACACACAGGTTAGCTAACACACATACACTAGTTACCATACAGACTAGTTAACACACAGACACTAGCTAACACACTGGTTAGCTAACACACATACACTAGTTACCATACAGACTAGTTAACACACAGACACTAGCTAACACACAGACACTAGCTAACACACAGACTAGTTAACACACAGACACTAGCTAACACACAGACACTAGCTAACACACAGACACTAGCTAACACACAGACACTAGCTAACACACAGGCTAGCTAACACACAGACACTAGTTGACACACAGACACTAGTTGACACACAGACATTAGTTGACACACACACTAGCTAACACACAGACACTAGTTGACACACACACTAGCTAACACAAAGACACTAGTTGACACACACACTAGCTAACACAAAGACACTAGTTGACACACACACTAGCTAACACACAGACACTAGTTGACACACACACTAGCTAACACAAAGACACTAGTTGACACACAGACACTAGTTGACACACAGACACTAGTTGAAACACAGACACTAGTTGAAACACAGACACTAGTTGACACACAGACACTAGTTGACACACAGACACTAGTTGACACACAGACACTAGTTGACACACAGACACTAGTTGACACACAGACACTAGTTGACACACAGACACTAGTTGACACACAGACACTAGTTGAAACACAGACACTAGTTGACACACAGACACTAGTTGACACACAGACACATACGAACGCACATATACAATCACACAGCGGAGGGGGATGTCCTCGTTAGGGGAAACCCCAGCTCTGCAGGGATCTCTCTGGCTTGGTTGCCATGGAGACAGGTTCCACTGCAGGGGAGTTTGTGTGTGTGTGTGTGTGTGTGTGTGTGTGTGTGTGTGTGTGTGTGTGTGTGTGTGTGTGTGTGTGTGTGTGTGTGTGTGTGTGTGTGTGTGTGTGTGTGTGTGTGTGTATACGTGCGTGTGCATACGTGCGTGTGTGTGTGCATGTATGTGTGTGCGTATGTGCAAGGCTAAAGATGGAACTGAGCATGTGCAAAGAGGAGGATGGTTATGTAATAGGGAAAGATCTCCTTGGAAACGGGGAGAGGAGAGAAAAAGAGGAGAGAAGGAGGAGAGGGGGAGGGGGAGAGAAGGAGGAAGAGAGGAGGGGGAGGATTAGAGAAGAAGGAGGAAGAGGAGAGGATGAGAGAAGGAGGAAGAGGAGAGGGGGAGGATGAGAGAAGGAGGAAGAGGAGAGGAGGAGGATGAGAGAATGAGGAGGAAGAGGATGAGAGAAGGAGGAGGAAGAGGAGAGGGGGATGATGAGAGAAGGAGGAATAGGAGAGGGGGATGATGAGAGAAGGAAGGAGAAAGAGTAAGAGGAGAAGGGGATGATGAGAGAAGGAGAAGGAGGAAGAGGAGAAGGGGATGATGAGAGAAGGAGAAGGAGGAAGAGGAGAAGGGGATGATGAGAGAAGGAGAAGGAGGAAGAGGAGAGGGGGATGATGAGAGAAGGAGAAGGAGGAAGAGGAGAGGGGGAGGATGAGAGAAGGAGGAAGAGGAGAGGAGGAGGATGAGAGAATGAGGAGGAAGAGGATGAGAGAAGGAGGAGGAAGAGGAGAGGGGGATGATGAGAGAAGGAGGAATAGGAGAGGGGGATGATGAGAGAAGGAAGGAGAAAGAGTAAGAGGAGAAGGATGAGAGAAGGAGAAGGAGGAAGAGGAGAGGGGGATGATGAGAGAAGGAGAAGGAGGAAGAGGAGAGGGGGATGATGAGAGAAGGAGAAGGAGGAAGAGGAGAGGGGGATGATGAGAGAAGGAGAAGGAGGAAGAGGAGAGGGGGAGGATGAGAGAAGAAGAAGGAGGAAGAGGAGAGGGGGAGGATGAGAGAAGAAGAAGGAGGAAGAGGAGAGGGGGAGGATGAGAGAAGGAGAAGGAGGAAGAGGAGAGGGGGAGGATGAGAGAAGAAGAAGGAGGAAGAGGAGAGGGGGATGATGAGAGAAGAAGAAGGAGGAAGAGGAGAGGGGGAGGATGAGACAACAAGAAGAAGGAAGAGGAGAGGGGGAGGATGAGAGAAGAAGAAGGAGGAAGAGGAGAGGGGGAGGATGAGAGAAGAGGGCAATGAGAAGGAAGGTGAGAAGAAAATGCAGGAAAATGGGATGGAAGTAGAAGAGGAAGGATAGAAGAAGAAGGGAGGGATAAAAGATATTGAGGGAAGAGAGGAGAGAGGGAGGAGAGAGAGAGGAGAGGAGAGAGGGAGGAGAGAGGGAGGAGAGCACTGCCACTCACAAGTCAAACAGAAGGTAGTGGAAGCCCTCCTCTGATATGCTGTCATGGAGACGAACTAGAGAGAGAAAGAGAGAGAGAGAGAGACAGCTATTGGTTGAGAACATCAGCAGAAAACATATTCTCATATTCTTCCTGTGCTGCAGCCCCAGCAGCAGAGAGAGAGAGAGAGAGAGTTATAGGTACTGACCGATATTGGAGTGTTTGAGCAATCTGCAGATCCTGGCTTCCCTCTCCAGCTTCTGGTGATCTGAGGAGAGAATAAGAAGATATAATATTGATACAATGATATAATAATATGGTACAATATGATATATCATATCATTACCACGAAGGAGGAAATCAGAGCTTTTATACAATGTAAGTGTATTCAACAGAAGGTGAGCAATATTTTAGTATATAAAGTCCCCATCAATATACGCACGTGCACACACACACACACACACACACACACACTTGCCCACACACACACAGTGTGTTGTATATACAGTAGATACCCTGAGGGTTTCAACTGCCCCATATTAACTCCCCTTACTATAGCTTCAGATGGAGGGATGGAGAGAGAGGAGGAGAACAGAGGAGGGGAGAGATAAAGAATAGATATGTGGTAGTGGAGAACTGTTCTGAGGGCACACACTTAGTGTGTTATAAATTCTGTAATGAATGTATTGTAATGTTTTTGAAATTGTATAACTGCCTTAAGTTTTCCGGACCCCAGGAAGTGTAGATGCTGCCTTGGCAATACCTAATGGGGATCCATAATAAACCCCATAAAGAGTAGCTGCTGCCTTGGCAATAACTAATGGGGATCCATAATAAACCCCAGAAAGAGTAGCTGCTGCCTTGGCAATAACTAATGGGGATCCATAATAAACCCCAGAAAGAGTAGCTGCTGCCTTGGCAATAACTAATGGGGATCCATAATAAACCCCAGGAAGAGTAGCTGCTGCCTTGGCAAGAACTAATGGGGATCCATAATAAACCCCAGGAAGAGTAGCTGCTGCCTTGGCAAGAACTAATGGGGATCCATAATAAACCCCAGGAAGAGTAGCTGCTGCCTTGGCAAGAACTAATGGGGATCCATAATAAACCCCAGGAAGAGTAGCTGCTGCCTTGGCAAGAACTAATGGGGATCCATAATAAACCCCAGGAAGAGTAGCTGCTGCCTTGGCAAGAACTAATGGGGATCCATAATAAACCCCAAGAAGAGAAGCTGCTGCCTTGGCAAGATCTAATGGAGATCCATAATAAACCCCAGGATGAGCAGAGGAATCAAGAGGAATCAATATTGGCGCAGACAACCTATTTTATCCCGTAGGAAAGTGTATGTACATAATCCATACATATCCCAGATGTTAGGTCCTGTCAGAGGTCAGCTCCACCTCCTCCTCTAGACCAGTGGTTCTCACACCAGGGTCCTTGGGTGTGGATGTGGCTGGCTGTTCCCTGACCATTCCCTCAGATGGTCAGGTGGCACCAATTTAGGATGGAAAAGTGCATTCTGGGTTTGAACCCACGCTTCCAGGGGTGTGGTCCAGAAGCCCTACCACTATACAAGATCTGCTGTGTCAGATTACACTGTCAGGAAGTCCCACTGCAAACTTAGTAATGGGAACTAAAACTCTACACAATACAACCCAGCCAGTTCAGCCTAGCCCAGTTATACCAGGAGCCTGTTCAGCCTAGCCCAGTTATACCAGGAGCCTGTTCAGCCTAGCCCAGTTATACCAGGAGCCTGTTCAGCCTAGCCCAGTTATTCCAGGAGCCTATTCAGCCTAGCCCAGTTATACCAGGAGCCTGTTCAGCCTAGCCCAGTTATACCAGGAGCCTGTTCAGCCTAGCCCAGTTATACCAGGAGCCTGTTCAGCCTAGCCCATTTATACCAGGAGCCTGTTCAGCCTAGCCCAGTTATACCAGGAGCATGTTCAGCCTAGCCCAGTTATACCAGGAGCATGTTCAGCCTAGCCCATTTATACCAGGAGCCTGTTCAGCCTAGCCCAGTTATACCAGGAGCATGTTCAGCCTAGCCCAGTTATACCAGGAGCATGTTCAGCCTAGCCCAGTTATACCAGGAGCCTGTTCAGCCTAGCCCAGTTATACCAGGAGCATGTTCAGCCTAGCCCAGTTCAGCCTAGCCCATCGGGTGGTGTAGGTGTCCTGGAGGGCAGGTAGTTTGCTCCCGGTGATGCGTTGTGCAGACCTCACTACCCTCTGGAGAGCCTTATGGTTATGGGTGGAGCAGTTGCAGTAGCAGGCGGTGATACACCCCGACAGGATGCTCTCGATTGTGCATCTGTAAAAGTTTGTGAGTGTTTTTGGTGACAAGCCAAATTTCTTCAGCCTCCTGAAGTTGAAGAGGCATTGCTGTGCCTTCTTCACGACGCTGTCTGTGTGGGTGGACCATTTCACTTTGTCCGTGATGTGTACGCCGAGGAACTTAAAACTTTATACCCTCTCCACTACTGTCCCCTCGATGTGGATAGGGGGATGCTCCCTCTGCTGTTTCCTGAAGGCCACAATCATCTCCTTTGCTTTGTGACGTTGAGTGTGAAGTTATCTTCCTGAAACCACACTCCGAGGGCCCTCACCTCCTCCCTATAGCCATCTCATCGTTGTTGGTAATCAAGCCTACCACTGTATTGTCGTCTGCAAACTTGATGATTGAGTTGGAGGCGTGCATGGCCACACAGTCGTGGGTGAATAGGGAATACAGGAGAGGGCTCAGAATGCACTCGTGGGGCCCCAGTGTTGAGGATCAGCGGGGTGGAGATGTTGTTACCTACCCTCACCACCTGGGGGGCGGCCCGTCAGGAAGTCCAGGACCCAGTTGCACAGGGCGGGGTCGAGACCCAGGGTCTCGAGCTTGATGACGAGTTTGGAGGGTCCCATGGTGTTAAATGCTGAGCTGCAGTCGATGAACAGCATTCTCACATAGGTATTCCTCTTGTCCAGATGGGTTAGGGCAATGTGCAGTGTGATTGCGATTGCATCGTCTGTGGACCTATTGGGGTGGTAAGCAAATTGGAGTGGGTCTAGAGTGTCAGGTAGGGTGGAGGTGATATGGTCCTTGACTAGTCTCTCAAAGCACTACATGATGACAGAAGTGAGTACTACGGGGCCGTAGTCGTTTAGCTCAGTTACCTTAGCTTTCTTGGGAACAGGGACAATGGTGGCCCTTTTGATGGATGCGGGAACAGCAAACTGGGATAAGGATTGATTGAATATGTCCGTAAACACACCAGCCAGCTGGTCTGTGCATGCTCTGAGGACGCGGCTGGGGATGCCATCTGGGCCTGCAGCCTTGCAATTGTTAACACATTTAAATGTTTTGCTCACGTCGGCTGCAGTGAAGGAGAGTCCGCAGGTTTTGGTAGCGGGCCGTGTCAGTGGCACTGTAGTGTCCTCAAAGCGAGCAAAGAAGTTGTTTAGCCTGTCTGGGAGCTAGACATCCTGGTCCTCGACGGGGCTGGTTTTCCTTTTATAGTCCGTGATTGACTGTAGACCCTGCCACATACCTCTCGTGTCTGAGCCGTTGAATTGCGACTCTACTTTGTCTCTATGCTGACCCTTAGCTTGTTTGATTACCTTGCAGAGGGAATAGCTACACTGTTTGTATTCGGTTATGTTTCCGATCACCTTGCCCTGATTAAAAGCAGTGGTTCGCACTTTCAGTTTTGCACGAATGCTGCCATCAATCCACGGTTTCTGGTTGGGGAATGTTTTAATACACGCTGTGGACGCAACATCAGCGATGCACTTGCTAATAAACCTGCTCACCGAATCAGCGTATACATCAATGTTGTTGTTCCCAGTCCATATCCCAGTCCACGTGATCGAAGCAATCTTGAAGCGTGGAATCCGATTGGTCGGATCAGCGTTGAACAGACCTGAGTGCGGGAGCTTCCTGTTTTAGTTTCTGTCTATAGGCAGCGAGCAACAAAATGGAGTCGTGGTCAGCTTTTCTGAAAGGAGGGCTGGGGAGGGCCTTATATGTGTCGCAGAAGTTAGAATAACAATGATCTAAGGTTTTGCCAGCCATGGTTGCACAATCGATATGCTGATATAATTTAGTAGGGAGCGTTGTTTTCAGATTAGCCTTGGCTACAATAAATGCAGCCTCAGGATATGTGGTTTCCAGTTTACATAGAGTCAAATAAAGTTTGTTCAGGGCCATCGATGTGTCTGCTTGGGGGGGATATATGCGGCTGTGATTATAATCGAAGAGAATTCTCTAGGTAGATAAGACATGAAGGTCAGTCAATACTGAAAATATCAAGAACTTTTAAAGTTTCTTCAAGTGCAATCGCAAAAACCATCAAGCACTATGATGAAACTGGCTCTCATGAAGATCGCCACAGGAAAGGAATACCCAGAGTTACCTCTGCTGCAGAGGATAAGTTAATTCGAGTTACCAGCCTCAGAAATTGCAGCCCAAATAAATGCTTCACAGAGTTCAAGTAACAGACACATTTCAATATCAACTGTTCAGAGGAGACTGTAAATCAGGCCTTCATGGTCTAAATTGCTGCATAGAAACCACTACTAAAGGACACCAATAATAAGATGAGACTTGCTTGGGCCAAGAAACACGAGAAATTAACATTAGACTGGTGAAAATCTGTCCTTTGGTCTGATGAGTTCAAATTTGATATTTTTGTTTCCAACCACCATGTCTTTCTGAGATGCAGAGTAGATGAACAGATGATCTCTGCATGTGGGGTTCCCACCGTGAAGTATGGAGGAGGTGTGATGGTTTGGGGGGGCTTTGCTGGTAACACTGTCTGTGATTTATTTAGAATTTATGGCACATTTAACCAGCATGGTTACCATAGCATTCTGCAGCGATACGCCATCCTAGCTGGTTTGTGCAGAGTGGGACTATCAACTGTTTTTCAACAGCACAATGACCCAACACACCTCCAAGCTGTGTAATGGCTATTTTACCAAGAAGCAGAGTGATGGAATACTACATCAGAAGACCAGGCCTCCACAATCACCTGACCTCAACCCAATTGAGATGGTTTGTGTTGAGTTGGACTGCAGAGTAAAGGAATATCAGCCAAAAGTGCTCAGCATATGTGGGAACTCCTTCAAGACTGTTGGAAAGGCATTCCAGGTGAAGCTGGTTGAGAGAATGCGAAGAGTGTGCAAATCTGTCATCAAGGCAAAGGGTGGCTACTTTTAAGAATCTCATATATAAAATATATTTGGATTTGTTTAACACTTATTTGGTTACTACATTATTCAATATGTGTTATTTCATAGTTTTGATGTCTTCACTATTATTTTACAATGTAGAAAATTGTAGGTGAGTACTTGAATGAGTAGGTGTGTCCAAACTTTTGACTGGTGCTGGCAAATGTTGACTTCAATGCTTCCCACAGTTGTGTCCAGTTGGCTGGATGTCCTTTAGGTGGTGGATCATTCTTGATACACCTGGGAAACTGCTGAGTGTGAAGAACCCATTAGCGTTGCGGTTCTTGACACAAACCAGTGCGCCTGGCACCTACTAACATACCCTGTTCAAAGGCACTTATATATTTTGTCTTGCCCATTCGCCCTCTGAATGTCACACATACAATCCATGTCTCAATTGTCTCAAGGTGTAAAAATCATTCTTCAACCTGTTTCCCCCCTTCACCTACACTGATTGAAGTGGATTTAACAAGTGACATCAATAAGGGATCATAGTTTTCACCTGGATTCATTTAGTCAGTCTATGTCATGGAAAGAGCAGGTGTTCATAAAGTTTTGTACACTCAGTGTGTGTTTATATATATATATATATATTTATACATGTATATGTATGTAGTATGTATGTATGTATGTATGTATGTATGTATGTATGTATGTATGTATGTATGTATGTATGTATGTATGTATGTATGTATGTATGTATGTATGTATGTATGTATGTATGTATGTGTGTGTGTGTTGCAGAGAGAATGAGAGAGAGAATGAGAGACAGAGAGAGTGAGGTATGGAGAGAGAATGATAGAGAGAGAGAGAGGGAGGGATGGAGAGAATGATAGATCGAGAGATAGAGAATGAGTAGTCTGCTCATCAGTAGCTCAAGCTAACCAGAGAAAGCAGATGCATTTGGCTGATTGATCCTTTTCCTCACACTGCCTCTAAATGTGTGTGTGTGCGTGATTGTGTGTGTGCGTGTATGTGTGTGTCTATATGTGTGTGTGTGGGCTTCTGGTGTCCTCGATCTGCAATCTCACATTAACATATTTGAGATGCCGCTTGATTCTACAAAGTGAGACAGTAATTTATGCTCCTCTTGATAGAGAGACGAAGAGAGCGAGAGAAAGAGAGAAGGGGAGAGAGAGCAGAGAGAAAGGGGAGAGAGAGAGAATGAGGGAGAGAGGGAGAAAGAGAGAGAGAAAGGGGAGAGATGAGAGAATGAGGTAGAGAGAGAGAGAGGGAAAGAGAGTAGAACCGTTTCTACTGCCAACAGATATGGCACGACAACCTCTGAAGATCTTAATTTAGAGACAAGGGGCTGCATCTCAATAATGTACAGTCGCTGACCCTACCTTTCCCTCGTCTCCTCCACCATCTGCAAAGGCCTGAATAACTAAAAGAGCTTGTCATCCATATTCTAGTCTCCTCAGCTCAGAGGATGAATAGAACAGGAAGAGAGGAGACAAGGAGACGTTGGAGAGGACACAAGGAAATGAGGACACAGGCACACACAAACACATAGAACACTCATATTTTGATAGACTGTAAATCTGCCCTATAAATATCAAATTATAACTTTCTGCCTCAAACAATATTAAAACACTAAATTAAACAATGTGGGCTTGGCTAGGCTATCCCCTCTCATACTGAGAAAACACACACACACCTCACATGAGGCTAGTAAGATGCACCTGTTTGTCAGCTGTTTCTAGCCAATAGGAGATATCTTATGACGAGAGAGGTTTGTGTTAATAATAATAATAATAATAATAATATGGTGCTTATATTTGTCCTATTTCAGGAAGGCCATAAAGATCATCAGGGACAACAACCACCCGAGCCACTGCCTGTTCACCCCGCTATCATCCAGAAGGCGAGGTCAGTAGAAGTGCATCAAAGCAGGGACCGAGAGACTCAAAAACAGCTTATATCTCAAGGCCATCAGACTGTTAAACAGACTGATTAAACAGACTGATGTTAAACAGACTGTTAAACAGCCATCACTAACATTGAGTGGCTGCTGCCAACATACTGACTCAACTCCAGCCACTTTAATAATGGAAAAATGAATGTAATAAATGTATAACTAGCCACTTTAAACAATGACACTTTTACATGTTTACATACCCTACATTACTCATCTCATATGTATATACTGTACTCTATACCATCTACTGCATCTTGCCTATGCCGTTCTATACCATCACTCATTCATATATATTTATGTACATATTCTTATTCATTCCTTTACACTTGTTTTTATAAGGTAGTTATTGTGAAATTGTTAGGTTAGATTACTTAGATACTGGATATTACTGCATTGTCGGAACTAGAAGCACAAGCATTTCGCTACACTCGCATTAACATCTGCTAACCATGTGTTTGTGACATATCAAATTTGATTTGATTTGATGTTAATGATGGACTGTTGTTTCTCTTTGCTTATTTGAGCTGTTCTTGCCATAATATGGACTTGGTCTTTCACCAAATAGGACTATCTTCTGTATACCAACCCTACCTTGTCACAACACAACTGATTATCTCAAACACAAGGAAATATATTCACAACAGTTAATTGAAATGCATTTCAGGTTGAATACCTCATGAAGCTGGTTGAGAGAATGCTAAGAGTGTGTAAGCTGTCATCAAGGCAAAGGGTGGCTACTTTGAAGAATCTCAAATATAAAATATATTTTGATTTGTTGAATACTTTTTTGGTTACTACATGATTCCATATGTGTTATTTCATAGTTTTGATATCTTCACTATTGTTTTACAATGTAGAAAATAGTAAAGAAAAAAGACTTGAGTAGGTGTGTCCAAACTTTTGACTAGTACTGTATATACAGTTGAAGTCGGACGTTTACATACACCTTAGCCAACTACATTTAAACTCACTTTTTCACAATTCCTGACTTTTAATCCTAGTAAAAATTCCCTGTTTTAAATCAGTTAGGATCACCATTTTATTTTAAAGAATGTGAAATGTCAGAATAATAGTAGAGAGAATGATTTATTTCAGCTTTTATTTCTTTCATCACATTCCCAGTAGGTCAGAAGTTTACATACACTCAATTACTATTTGGTAGCATTGCCTTTCAATTGTTTAACTTGGGTCAAATGTTTCAGGTAGCCTTCCACAAGCTTCCCACAATAAGTTGGGTGAATTTTGGCCCATTCCTCCTGACAGAGCTGGTGTAACTGAGTCAGGTTTGTAGGCCTCCTTGCTCGCAAATGCTTTTTCAGTTCTGCCCACACATCTTCTATAGGATTGAGGTCAGGGCTTTATGATGGCCACTTCCAATACCTTGACTTTGTTGTCCTTAAGCCATTTTGCCACAACTTTGGATGTATGCTTGGGGTCATTGTCCATTTGGAAGACCCATTTGCGACCAAGCTTTAACTTCCTGACTGATGTCTTGAGATGTTGCTTCAATATATCCACATAATTTTCCATCCTCGTGATGCCATCTATTTTGTGAAGTGCACCAGTCCCTCCTGTGGCAAAGCACCCCCACAACATGATGCTGCTACCCCCGTGCTTCACGGTTGGGATGGTGTTTTTCGGCTTGCAAGCCTACCACTTTTTCCTCCAAACATAACGATGGTCATTATGGCGAAACAGTTCCATTTTTGTTTCATCAGACCAGAGAACATCTCTCCAAAAAGTATGATCTTTGTCCCTATGTGCAGTTGCAAACCGTAGTCATTTTTATGGTGGTTTTGGAGCAGTGGCTTCTTCCTTGCTGAGCGGCTTTCAGGTTATGTCGATATAGGACTTGTTTTACTGTGGATATAGATACTTTTGTACCTGTTTCCTCCAGCATCTTCACAAGGTCCTTTGCTGTTGTTCTGGGATTGATTTGCACTTTTTGCACCAAAGTGCGTTCATCTCTAGGAGACAGAACGCGTCTCCTTCCTGAGCGGGTATAACGGGTGCGTGGTCCCATGGTGTTTATACTTGCGTACTATTGTTTGTACAGATGAACGTGTTACCTTCAGTTGTTTGGAAATTGCTCCTAAGGATGAACCAGACTTGTGTTGGTCTAAAAAAAAAAATTCTGAGGTCTTGGCTGATTTCTTTAGATTTTCCCATGATGTCAAGCAAAGAGACACTGAGTTTGAAGGTAGGCCTTGAAAAACATCCACAGGTACACCTCCAATTGACTCAAATTATGTTAATTAGCCTATCAGAAGCTTCTAAAGCCATGACATAATTTTCTGGAATTTTCCAAGCTGTTTAAAAGCACAGTCAACTTAGTGTATGTAAACTTCTGACCCACTGGAATTGTGATGCAGTGAATTATAAGTGAAATAATCTGTCTGTAAATAATTGTTGGAAAAATTAGTTGTTAACAAGAAATTTGTGGAGTGGTTGAAACACAGTTTTAATGACTCCAACCTAAGTGTATATAAACTTCCGACTCCAACTGTATACATTTATATATATCTTACACTACACACACACTGCATAGGGATGAGAAAGCCAACTTTATATCATATAGTTTCACAGCTTACCCACCATGCAGCTATTTGTCAGTTGGCACATATTGTTTGTGTGTGGGTGTGTGTATGTGTCTCACCTCTGGCTGAGAGCTTTTTGGTATTGATGATTTTGGCAGCATATTCCTGGCCGGTACAAAGTTTGACACAGCGGCGCACCACTGAAAATGCTCCCCTGGGAAACAAAGGCAGATAAAACAGGTGTTAGACATCACCTGGCCCTGGCAGCATCTCAATATTCTAGTCATTTCCTCTACTGTCTCCTTGTCTCCTTTCCTTCATTCCCACTGATCTTAAAGAACTGGACAGGTTGAAAGCATATCTTTATCCACTTCCCCTCTGCTGCTTTCACATCTGCCTTTCATGAGTAAAGACATTTCTCCTGAAAGGAGTCATTGAGTGTGAGGCATGTGACAAGCAGCACAGCAGCACATCATGCAAATGAGAAGACTCAAGAGAAAACAACAGAAACGGTCTTTCAAGGATTTCTTTGTGTGTGCGTGCAACCGTTTGTGTGTGTCTGCATCTGTGTGAGAGGGAGAGAGTGAGACAGAGCGTGCATGCACCGTAGCAGTGCTGGTATTTTGGGGGGAGCTTGCATAACTAACTCAGCAGGGAAAACAGCAGTGTCGTTTTCTCTGAGCTATATATAGAACACCTTAGTACTGTTACACAATAAGACACACACACTCTAACCTGACTGTCTCACACACTCTCATGCTTACACTAGACCCCAAGGTCTCACACACACACACACACACTTATATGACAGGTGAGTCTGTAAGAGTATATATATATATACAGAGACAGCAGGCTTATGACAGCAGAGAAAGACTTGTGAGACACACACAGATACACACACACACACACACCAAAACGGGACAATCTGCCATCCTTACAGGAACTGTAATGAAGGTCCTGTAATCTCTTTGGGCAGCTGCTGCCACCACAGCATGGCGATTGTCTCTGGCTAATCACACAGGCCAGAACACACACAGCATGGCGATTGTCTCTGGCTAATCACACGGGCCAGAACACACACAGCATGGCGATTGTCTCTGGCTAATCACACGGGCCAGAACACACACAGCATGGCGATTGTCTCTGGCTAATCACACAGGCCAGAACACACACAGCACGGCGATTGTCTCTGGCTAATCACACAGGCCAGAACACACACAGCATGGCGATTGTCTCTGGCTAATCACACGGGCCAGAACACACACAGCATGGCGATTGTCTCTGGCTAATCACACGGGCCAGAACACACACAGCATGGCGATTGTCTCTGGCTAATCACACAGGCCAGAACACACAGGCACGCCAGTGAACCTGCAGTTACATATACAAATGAACTACACGCTGTGCCATAAAGGTCCAGACCTCTTAGTATAGAACTCCTAGTATTATGGACTACACTTTATGGTAATATGTGCAGCAAATGTTTGGATTCAATAATGGTACCATCTCTACAGTTCTGTTTGCATAAGGATGTATTATGATCTATAAAATATGTTTCTCCTCCTGACAGAGAATGAGGAGAATACTCCCCCCTACCCAGTCCCATCCAGCACAGCCTGACACACCTATACTGCTATGTGGTAGAATTTCTCTCTCTCGCTCTCTCGCTCTCTCTCTCTCTCACCCTCTCTCGTCTCTCTCTCACACCCTCTCTCTCTCTCTCTCTCTCTCTCTCTCTCTCTCTCTCTCTCTCATACACAGTCACACACACACAGTCACACACACACACCTATCTTTCCATCCTCTCTCAAGACCCAAATGACAAAACATCCCATGCTGCTCTGATCTCTGACAGCTCAAATTGGCACACTTCCTCTCTCTTCAGACTGTTACATCATGTCCCCAGTCCCCACTGATGCTGTTATTGCAGACCATGCAGCAAGCAGATCAAATGTAGGCTCGCCTGTCTTTAATATTCAAGTTTATATATTGTATTGTCATGTCGAGGCTGCACTTCAAAACAGAGTGAAAACGTGCGTTTTGTTTAGCTGTGTTGCTGCGAACGTAACAGATCATCAGAGATTAGCTCTGACCCCCATTCCGCTGCGCTGCCGCTCCAACAACCCATACACATCTGCAGACATGCAACTATGCAAAGCAACCATAGAATAACAGGATGAGGATACAATGATGGTGCCATCATAAAGCAATAATGCAGAAACGCCTTACTTTCCGAGTTCTTCATATAGTTGGAAATCGTCCGTAAAACGTGTACAGGTAGTCACTGCCATCTTCCGTTTATTCGCGGGGGTTGTGCGCCCAAAATAAATCCGTCTTCAAGTGAATTTATATTGGATGTATCCGTATAGTAGCCTAGTTATTCTATGTAAAAAAAAAAATGCCGCGGTGTAATGCGTTTTCTGTCCAGAGAGCACTAGGAACCAGGCCTCAAGATATGTAGGCTATTCGAGTGGAGGAGAGGCAGTGGTGCTTCTCTCTCTCTCTCTCTCTCCGAACGTGTGTCGTTCAATCGCCGTTCACTCCGTTTCTGCACCAGCGAGCGCGCTGTAAATTCAACACATCCTTTTCCCACCACCAGGGGGAATTGCAACGGCTCGACAACACCTGGCACATCAGAATCAGATATGTTCTTTACAGGCTTTGGCATCATCACCAATCATGTGTAGCAGCTGGAACACCTATAGCCTAAAGGCAATACAATTGATGGAGGTATTTTTTTTAGGTCTAACCAAATAAAATGGACTATGTTTTAGTGTGTTGAAACTGTTAGACAGGTAAATAAACTGTAAACTGTTATACTTTGATTATCGTATTTTTTCAATGACCCGACACACCAATTCAAATCAAAGTTTGGTCCATGGTAGGCAACATCAGTGCTTGAGGTGGGCCGGTGCTCAACGCAGTACCGCAAAATGTATCCTGCAATAACTGGCCACTCTTGTAAGATAGAATTGACTCTAACGCATGACGAATAAAAACTCCTAAATATACCATTTCAGTCCACTTGAAGAACTGGGCAACTTAAAACACCAGTGTAAGTGACCTGGATGTAACTGACCTGGCATGGATGAGATATATGGAGTCATAGGCTGCTACTGCTATTGTCTCTATTCTTGGATTGTTCTTCTGCACTGATATCACGAATAACTCTATTCTTAGGAGCAAAGCTTCTACACTTCAGACCTGAGAAAGACAATCATTTTGATTTTCAAGGAATTGTATGTGACTGTATTCATCTTTAAAAAATGATCTGTGACTGTATTCATCTTTAAAGAATTGTCTGTGACTGTATTCATCTTTAAAGATGTGTCTGTGACTGTATTAATCTTTAAAGAATTGTCTGTGACTGTATTCATCTTTAAAGAATTGTCTGTGACTGTATGAATCTTTAAAGAATTGTCTGTGACTGTATTCATCTTTAAAGAATTGTCTGTGACTGTATTCATCTTTAAAGATGTGTCTGTGACTGTATTAATCTTTAAAGAATTGTCTGTGACTGTATTAATCTTTAAATAATTGTCTGTGACTGTATTCATCTTTAAAGAATTGTCTGTGACTGTATTCATCTTTAAAGATGTGTCTGTGACTGTATTAATCTTTAAAGAATTGTCTGTGACTGTATTCATCTTTAAAGAATTGTCTGTGACTGTATCAATCTGTAAAGAATTGTCTGTGACTGTATTCATCTTTAAATAATTGTCTGTGACTGTATTCATATTTAAAGATGTGACTGTATTTATATTTAAAGAATTGTCTGTGACTGTATTAATCTTGAAATAATTGTCTGTGACTGTATGGATCTATAAAGAATTGTCTGTGACTGTATGGATCTATAAAGAATTGTCTGTGACTGTATTAATCTTTAAATAATTGTCTGTGACTGTATTCATCTTTAAAGAATTGTCTGTGACTGTATGGATCTATAAAGAATTGTCTGTGACTGTATTCATCTTTAAATAATAGTCTGTGACTGTATTCATCTTTAAATAATTGTCTGTGACTGTATTGATATTTAAATAATTGTCTGTGACTGTATTCATCTTTAAAGAATTGTCTGTGACTGTATGGATCTATAAAGAATTGTCTGTGACTGTATTCATCTTTAAAGAATTGTCTGTGACTGTATTCATCTTTAACGAATTGTCTGTGACTGTATGGATCTATAAACAATTGTCTGTGACTGTATTGATATTTAAATAATTGTCTGTGACTGTATGGATCTATAAAGAATTGTCTGTGACTGTATGGATCTATAAAGAATTGTCTGTGACTGTATGGATCTATAAAGAATTGTCTGGGACTGTATGGATCTATAAAGAATTGTATGTGACTGTATGGATCTATAAAGAACTCTCTGTGGCTGTATTGAAATTTGAATAAATATCTGTGACTCAGTGGAGGCTGCTTGGGGGAGGACAGCTCATAATATTGTCTGAAACTAAGTGAATGGAATGATATTAAACCATGTGTTTGATGTATCATTGTACCATTCCACTAATTCAATTCCAGCCATTACCAGGAGCACATTCTCCACAATTAAGGTGCTGCCAACCTCCTGTGTTGTGACTGTATTAATCTTAAAAATAACTGTCTGTGACTGTGTTAATATTTAAATAACTCTCTGTGACTGTGTTAATCTTTAAAGAACTGTCTGTGACTGTATTCATCTTTAAAGAACTGTCTGTGACTGTATTAATCTTTAAAGAACTATCTGTGACTATTCATCTCTAAATAACTGTCTGTGACTGTATTAATCTTTAAAGAACTATCTGTGACTATTCATCTCTAAAGAACTGTCTGTGATTGTATTAATCTTTAAAGAACGGGCTGTCGGTGTCTATGTCTATGTGTCTATGCTGAGCATCTGACCAGCTGTAGATATATTAGTTCTGATATCCATATTTTATCTTATTCATCTGATACTGCCATTCTCAGACCAAGAAGGAATATTATACTGCACTCAGGAGAATCAGTGATCTTTTTATAGCGCCCTCCTTTGACACTACTGTTAAATGTCAGGTCTGTCACCAGGCACCTCTGTAGATCTACAGGGACCCAGAGACATATAGAGATCTCTACTTAGCAGTAACCCATTTTGCATGGACATTGCCATTGAGGGCTTTCACCATTTTAAAGTAGACTTCTTCAAATGGTTTTGTCTAGTTTATAAATGTATTTCAGGTATATCATCGCCATCTAATGGCCACAATAAATAAATTACCAGATTTGGTTCAAGACTCCAGCACTGCAAGTGGTGGTAAATCAACAATATTATCTTTACACTTTTCTCCAAAAATCAAAAGAAAATAGACTACTTGAAAGTGGATATTGCCTCAATGTGGGTGCTTTGGTGTGTTTAGACCCCAGGAATAGAAGCTGCTGCCTTTGCAGGATGGAAAAGGGATTCCTAATAAACACAACAAAAATGGCACTTCCCATTCTACCGCAGACGCCATAATGGCAGATACAATGCTGAGAACTCTTTGCATCTCTATGGCAAGGACGCATAGGTTAATGCCGCTCCACAGCCCACAGCCCACAGCCCACAGCCCACAGACCACAGCCCACAGACCACAGCCCACACAGACACATCAGTGCAGGTTTTATTTAACGTCATTTATTTCAGGCACACAGTACTGACACACCTCAGTAAAATGGCAGGGAGGAATTTAGCCAAACAATATCAGTCAACTACATGTAAAACACCACAGACATCTGGACCTGGAAGTTGCCCCTCCACTTCAATGGTGAAGGTTAGGATATGGAGAGGGTCATCTGATCCTAGACCTGTGTCTGTACAGCTCTCCTAGGTCCAGGTGTGTTCAGTGGGAAAACAGACATTTAAACAGGTATGTTCAGGGTCATGTTCATTAGGGCCCAAAATGGAAAGGGTTTTAAAAATGTTTTGCAATGGAAAGCGTAAATGGGCATTTAGGGAGTGCAGGAAGTTCCTCACAGTTTGTATTTTTTCTTCTGTTTGGTCCCTAATGAACACAACCTGGGTATGTCACATCAGTCAGAACACAGTAACAAAGCTCATCTCCCTCCTATTCAAAGATCACTCAGAAAAAGAAAGGAAAATCTTAAAATACCAGGCAGTTTCTACTGATAAATCTGCTAACCCTCCTCAGTCTCTCAACCCCAATCCCCAACATTGTGTGTTCACATCTGTACGGCGCTGGAGGGGATGTCGAACATGGAGGGATCAAACTGTTGTCCTTTAAAGGGAGAGCCCTCAGCATCCCACCCCTTCTTCAGCATGTCATGCACCTTCTACATGAGGAGAGAGAGAACTTGTGAGAATGGAATGCCCACCACATTCATACAGTGCATTCGGAAAGTTCAGACCCCTTGACTTGTTCCACATTTTGCTATGTTACAACCTTATTCTAAAATTGAAAAATCGTTATCCACCCTCATCAATCTACATGAAAAACTGAAAAATTACATTCACATAAGTATTGAGACCCTTTACTCAGTACTTTATTGAAGCACCTTTGGCAGCGTTTACAGCATCAAGTCTTCTTGGGTATGATGCTACAAGCTTGGCACACCTGTATATGGGTAGTTTCTCCCATTTTTCTCTGCAGATCCTCTCAAGCTCTGTCAGGTTGGATGGGGAGCATTGCTGAACAGCTGTTTTCAGTTCTCTCCAGAGATGTTCGATCGGGTTCAAGGCAGAGCTCTGGCTGGGCCACTCAAGGACATTCAGAGACTTGTCCCAAAGCCACTCCTGCGTTGTCTTGGCTGTGTGCTTAGGGTCATTGTCCTGTTGGAAGGTGAACCTTCACCCCAGTCTGAGGTCCTGAGAGCTCTGGAGCAGGTTTTCATCAAGGATCTCTCTGTACTTTGCTCCATTCATCTTTGCCTTGATCCTAACTACTCTCCCAGTTGCTGCAGCTGAAAAACATCCCCGCAGCATGATGCTGCCACCATTATTCTTCACCGTAGGGATGGTGCCAGGTTTCCTCCAGACGTGACACTTGGCATTCCAGCTAAATAATTACATCTTGGTTTCCTAGACCAGAATATCTTGTTTCTCATGGTCTGAGAGTCCTTCGGGTGCCTTTTGGCAAACTCCAAGCGGGCTGTCATATGACTTTCACTGAGGAGTGGCTTCTGTCTGGCCATTACCATAAAGCCCTGATTGGTAGAGTGCTGTATAGATCATTGTCCTTCTCGAAGGCTTCTCGATCGCCACAGAGGAACTCTGGAGCTCTGTCAGAGTGACCATCAGGTTCTTGGTCATCTCCCTGACCAGGGCTCTTTTCAACCATTTGCTCAGTTTGGCCAGGTGGCCAGCTCTAGGAAGAGTCTTGGTGCTTCCAAACATCTTCCATTTAAGAATTATGGAGGCCACTGTGTTCTTAGGGACCTTCAATGCTGCAGAAATATTGTGTGTAGATTGATGAGGGGAAAAAACAATTTAATCAATTTTAGAACAAGGCTGTAACGTAACAAAATGTGGAAAAGGTCAAAGGGTCGGAATACTTTCAGAATGCACTGTACATACAATACAAATACAGAACTGTACAATTGGACTCAACATAGTTCAGCCACAAATTCCTCCACGTCCCTAAAGTTGAAGTCGGAAGTTTACATACATTTGAACTCAGTTTGCACAATTCCTGACATTTAATCCTAGTAAATACCCTGTTTTAGGTCAGTTAGGATCATCACTATATTTTAAGAATGTGAAATTTCAGAATAATAGTAGAGAGAATGATTTATTTCAGCTTTCATTTCTTTCATCACATTCCCAGTGGGTCAGAAGTTCACACACTCAATTAGTATTCGGTAGCATTGCCTTTAAATTGTTTAACCTGGGCTTGCCACAATAAGTTGGGTGAATTTTGGCCCATTCCTCATGACAGAGCTGGTGTAACTGAGTCAAGTTTGTAGGCCTCCTTGCTCACACACACATTTTCAGTTCTGCCCACAAATTTTCTATAGGATTGAAGTCACGGCTTTGTAATGGCCACTCCAATACCTTGACTTTGTTGTCCTTAAGCCAATTTGGATGTATGCTTTGGGTCATTGTCCATTTGGAAGACCCATTTGCAACCAAGCTTTAACTTCCTAACTGATGTCTTGAGATGTTGCTTCAATAAATCCACATAATTTCCATCCTCGTGATGCCATCTATTTTGTGAAGTGCACCAATCCCTCCTGTGGCAAAGCACCCCCACAACATGATGCTGCCACCCCCGTGCTTCACGGTTGGGGTGGTGTTCTTTGCTTGCAAGCCTCCCCCTTTTTCCTCCAAACATAACGATGGTGATTATGGCCAAACAGTTCCATTTTTGTTTCACCAGACCAGAGGACATTTCTCCAAAAAGTATGATCTTTGTCCCCATGTGCAGTTGCAAACCGTAGTCTGTCTTTTTTATGTCGGTTTTGGAGCCGTGGCTTCTTCCTTGCTTGCTGAGCAGCCTTTCAGGTTATGTTGATATAGGACTTTTTTTACTGTGGATATAGATACCTTTGTACCCGTTTCCTCCAGCATCTTCACAAGGTCCTTTGCTGTTGTTCTGAGATTGATTTGCACTTTTCACACAAAAGTGCGTTTATCTCAAAGGAGACAGAACGTTTGTTTGTACAGGTGAACGTGGTACCTTCAGGCATTTGGAAATTGCTCCCAAGGACGAACCAGACTTGTGGAGGTCTACAATTTTTTTTCCTGAGGTCTTGGCTGATTTCTTTAGATTTTCCCATGATGTCAAGCAAAGAGGCACTGGGTTTGAAGATAGGCCTTGAAATACATCCACAGGTACACCTCCAATTGACTCAATCAGAAGCTTCTAAAGCCATGACATCATTTTCTGGAATTTTCCAAGCTGTTTAAAAGCACAGTCAATTTAGTGTATGTAAACTTCTGACCCACTGGAATTGTGATACAGTGAATTATAAGTGAAATAATCTATAAACAATTGTTGGAAAAAATACTTGTGTCATGCACCAAGTAGATGTCCTAACCGACTTGCCAAAACTAGTTTGTTAACAAGAAATTTGAGGAGTGTTTGAAAAACAAGTTTTAATGACTCCAACCTAAGTGCATGTAAACTTCCGACTTCAACTGTATACCCTTCTCAACATCATGAGGCTTAGGTTAGTTTGATGGTAGTGTATGCGTGTTTACGTGTGTGTGTGTGTGCTCTCACCATCTCGTGGCTCTGGGGCTTGCCCTGTAGTTTCTGGTGGTAGTCGAAGGTGAGTCTGTCCAGCACGGCATGCTCCTCCTCATCCACTGTGGCCATGGAGCGCTCTCTGTTGATCTGGTTCACATCAATCTCCTTCTCCCCTTTCAACACAGCACTCCACCAGACCTCCCCACTCTTACTGAGAGACAACTACAGGGAGAGGGAGGAAGGCTGTGTCAGTGAGTGAGTGTGTCTAGATAAATGTGTAGGTGTGTGTGTGTGTGTCACTCACCACCACACAACATCCAGGCTCCAGGCTCCATAGTGAGTTCTCAGTGTTGATCTTATGTGTGAGCTCTCCTTCCATCAGGACCGTCTCTCCTGCCTCCTCCTTCAAACACACACGCACACTGCCCGGCTGCATGTTCACACACACCTGGCACGGACACACACAAAGAGAAGTTAAAGCATGAGTACTTCACAAACATTACATGGTACAACCCCAGGAGAAATATTAAACTCGAGAATAAACTGGCCACAGAAAACTCATCACATCAAAGTAATTCAAACAGGCATTTATAAACATTAAGGATTTGCTTTTAAAAGGTTGAAATATGTAGAAAGAGGAGCACTGTGGTGGCCGTGTTCACCTGTCTGCCCTTGACGACGGTCTTGGGAACGTGGACCCGGACCTCAACGTCGGTGTAGTCCTGAGACCAGCTGTAGGTGTCCCTCACCGCCCCATTGTAACTATCTGGACTGGCCTGTTGCACCACCTGACCACTGACACACACACACACACACACACACACACACACACAGTGGAAGAAGCACTCGATACAAGGGTTGGTATTAGGGTGGATTTTAGAAACTGCCGACATGTATTTGTAAAGCATTTCAGCAAATATGTAAATGTCCCATCTATAAAAGGTTTTAACAGTTGTGGACCTGTTTTGTGTAACTTTGTGGACCATTTTCTAAAGCATTGAAAAAGCTCAGAGAAATAACCAGTCATACTGGCATGGCCAAGAGAGGCAGTACAATACTAACTCTGTAGATGCTGAACAGGCTGCTGCATGGTCTCCATGTGATGACTGCTGGGCCCCACTGCTGCAATGGGGCTGTGGAATAGAGTCTGGAGCTTGGCTGGAAGAGGCTTGACTGGAGGAGGTAGTGCACGAGGCTGCATTGGGCTCTCCAGAAGCTGAGTCAGAGCTCTCTCTCTGGGCATCAGGCTCTGTCTTCTCCCCCCTCGGCTCCTCTGGCTGCTCAGTGGCCTGCAACTCCAGCTCTTGCACCGCGGGGGGCACCATCCTGGCCTCCTGTCTCTGCTGCAGCTCCCTCTGTTGCCTCTCTCTGTCCTGCTCAGCCACATGCTCAAACAGACGGAAGGACTGTGGAGAATAACAGAGTCATGACGAGCTAAGTCCATAATCAACTCAATAATCACTTTTTGTGCACCTCAAAGGTAGTCTGCAAGATGGCATCATCATAGAAAAGGGGACGACATCCCAACTTATAACCAAATCAGCCTAACATCAGACTAACATCTCTTCCCATACGAGTTTAGACGAAAGGAGAGATGCCAACAATGGTTGACAGATTAGGTCACTGTTAACCTGTCATAGCAGGCGTAAAAGAAAATGCATGAGCAGAGTTCCCACATCTGCTGAATCCCTGAAAAACGGATACATCCGACTGTTGGCAACTACATTAAGGGTGGGTCATATGCCACATTCAAAACATCTGTAGCAATCATACCCAAAAACCATCCGGTCACGCAGTGCGCCTGACCTCCACGGCCCACACCCCTAACTAATTTCCCGCAATTCTACACATTTTACCATGCCATGATAATGATACCTGAGTGAGAGTGACTAACAAAATCAATGGGTCCCCCTGGAGGTCAGGGCCCTGGGCACATGCCCTGCGTGACAGGTCGGTATTTGGCAATGATTACTAGAAGTTTAGATAGCTGGCTAGACTAATTTACCAATCTAAAAATGTTTAGCTGACATGGCTAATTGAGTGACTAAGTGACCGTCATAACATGAGAAAAATTGTTGATACACAACCAAATTTCGAACTTGCACCTTATGTATTCTACTATTCTAACTCTCAACAGTAAGTTGATATCAAGACTAAGTTCAATAAGCGCGGTTGCTTATTCCTGGAGCAGACCCTTGTTCAAGACCACTTGACTCAGAATTCCTAGTCGGAAACTCGGGCATCTTTCTAAAGATTCTGAAGATCACGTCATGATTTTTACCTCGTTTTTTCCGAGTTCCCTGTTGTCTTGAAAGTACCATCTGTTGATAAATCGACCCGTTGTTTATGATGATGTCATACTACTGAGTGTACGTTTAAAAATGACGTCTATATTGAGCAGAGGACTATGGATAGAATGGACACATTACATTTTTAGCAATGCTTTTTTTACTGATAAAAACTAGATCATTGTATCCGCAGTGGAGCCCAGTTTCATAATATTACCATATTTTTTTTTATTTCACCTTTATTTAACCAGGTAGGCTAGTTGAGAACAAGTTCTCATTTATAACTGCGACCTGGCCAAGATAAAGCATAGCAGTGGGAACAGACAGCAACAGTTACACATGGAGTAAACAATTAACAAGTCAATAACACAGTAGAAAAAAAATGAAAAAAGGGTATATATACATTGTGTGCAAAAGGCATGAGGAGGTAGGTGAATAATTACAATTTTGCAGATTAACACTGGAGTGATAAATGATCAGATGGTCATGTACAGGTAGAGATACTGGTGTGCAAAAGAACAGAAAAGTAAATAAATATAAACAGTATGGGGATGAGGTAGGTAAATTGGGTGGGCTATTTACCGATGGACTATGTACAGCTGCAGCGATCGGTTAGCTGCTCAGATAGCAGATGTTTGAAGTTGGTGAGGGAGATAAGTCTCCAACTTCAGCGATTTTTGCAATTAGTTCCAGTCACAAGCAGCAGAGAACTAGAACGAAAGGCGGCCAAATGAGGTGTTGGCTTTAGGGATGATCAGTGAGATACACCTGCTGGCGCGCGTACTACGGGTGGGTGTTGCCATCGTGACCAGTGAACTGAGATAAGGCGGAGTTTTACCTAAAATGGACTTGTAGATGACCTGGAGCCAGTGGGTCTGGCGACAAATATGTAGCGAGGGCCAGCCGACTAGAGCATACAGGTCGCAGTGGTGGGTGGTATAAGGTGCTTTAGTAACAAAATGGATGGCAGTGTGATAGACTGCATCCAGTTGGCTGAGTAGAGTATTGGAAGCTATTTTGGAGATGACATCGCCGAAGTCGAGGATCGGTAGGATAGGCAGTTTTACTAGGGTAAGTTTGGCGGCGTGAGTGAAGGAGGCTTTGCTGCGGAATAGAAAGCAGACTCTAGATTTGATTTTAGATTGGAGATGTTTGATACGAGTCTGGAAGGAGAGTTTACAGTCTAGCCAGACACCTAGGTACTTATAGATGTCCACATATTCTAGGTCAGAACCATCCAGGGTGGTGATGCTAGTCGGGCGTGCAGGTGCAGGCAGCGAACGGTTGAAGAGCATGCATTTGGTTTTACTAGCGTTTAAGAGCAGTTGGAGGCCACGGAAGGAGAGTTGTATGGCATTGAAGCTCATTTGGAGGTTAGATAGCACAGTGTCCAAGGATGGGCCGGAAGTATACAGAATGGTGTCTGCGTAGAGGTGGATCAGGGAATCGCCCGCAGCAAGAGCAACATCATTGATATATACAGAGAAAAGAGTCGGCCTGAGAATTGAACCCTGTGGCACCCCCATAGAGACTGCCAGAGGACCGGACAACATGCCCTCCGATTTGACACACTGAACTCTGTCTGCAAGGTAGTTGGTGAACCAGGCAAGGCAGTCATTAGAAAAACCGAGGCTACTGAGTCTGCCGATAAGCCGATAAGAATATGGTGATTGACAGAGTCGAAAGCCTTGGCCAGGTCGATGAAGACGGCTGCACAGTACTGTCTTTTATCGATGGCGGTTATGATATCGTTTAATACCTTGAGCGTGGCTGAGGTGCACCCGTGACCGGCTCGGAAATCAGATTGCACAGCTGGTTGCTGTAGTTTTGAAGTAATCACGAAAAAACAGGCCTTGTTTTAGGGCATTTTCACCCTGCCAGCTCCAATTAGTTCTATTGAGCACCATGGTACCAACTACCTTCCGTACATTCTAGGGGGCAAAATGGCTAGCCTAATCGGCTAACACAGCTACAGCTAGCTACAGTAGTAAGTAAGCTACGTGTGCTACCTTCAGGACCATTTTCTCGGCCACCCCTGGAGGAAAGCCCATACGGTCGTTGGGGGTTGACAGCAGACGGTAAAAGTCTGTCTTGCGGTACAGGAAGCCGAAGTAGACCTGAAGGAAATTCTGGATGTTTCCAACATGCTGCAAGATTCCAAGCAAAGCGTTGTCGTACAACTCTGTCATTTCCATGGGCGACGCCATTGTAGATTTTAAACTTTCTGCGTAATTTGTCAAACTGTTGAAACTTGACGCAAAATACAATTGTATTTTAATAAATGTATCTTTATCGCAAAAATGTTTAGTTGTCCGTTGAGTTTGAGATTGTGCTCCCAAGCTATCTGGATAGCTATTTTGATTTTTAGGTACGAACTGAAAATTGTCCCCAAGGTAACACCACCACCCGCAAAATAAGGTTCCTATGTGAAAACACTGTTTTCTAATACAATACATTGTGTTGAATATAATGCATCCATATCAATATATATAATCAATAACAAAATCTAATTGGTGTTTATATAATTTTACATCTTTATACAATGAGAACGACTAATGTCTGTCTCTTCCCACAAACCCTTTCATCAGTCAAAATGTCTGCTTCCTTGAGTTGTCAGAGTGTGATATCGGTGACAAACATGTTGACATTCGTTCAATAATTTGTTCAATAACGGTTTGAGATTATTCTACTTTAAAGTGTTGTGATATATTCTAACGATGACCAGTTGTTGTGATACGTGGGCGAGGCTTTGACAAATAGCGTGTTTCTGGCTAGCCAATTATATAGCAGCTAACGTTAGCCAATGTTACTTGGCTGTTGCTCCCGTCTTTGTTTTCACACCTTTGCCCCACAGAACGCGCTTGCCAGAGTCGGCACTTCGATATACAATAACTCTGCAACACGAGCACTTCATGTCACTGCAGCATGCTGCAAGGTATGTATTCAACCTGACGGTTAAAGACATTGACTATTAGCTCACTCACTGGCTGCTAAAAAGATCTGGTACTGGCATCTGGTACTTTCCCTTTTGTGTTGTCAGAATCGTGCAGCTCGTATTCGGGTGGGGAAAGGAGACCGACCACTAACCTATGAGCAAGCACTCCACCCCCACCACATAGGACACCGCAAGCTGGCTCTCACAGCACACTAGTGAGTCACTGTCTAGTTTCCCCCACTTATCTGACCTTGTACAAGATAACTCGGTGTATAGCTATTAACAAAGTTACTGTCAATACGCTGGGCTAGGTTACAGACTAACCATAGTGATCAGATAGAAATGCTGACAACTTGATCATTGTGTGTCAAAGGAGACCTAACCTTTCTCCCTCCATCCCGTTCTTTATCTCCTAGGTAACCTACAGGGAGGAGCATCAAATCGTACTGTACGTACGAACTTTCCTTAACTGCCTGGCCAATGAGATTGTGATAAAGCGACGAGGCAACATGCTGGTGGTGTGTACCCTGATGCTACAGAAGTTCTACTTCCTGATTGGCTACACGGAGACACTGCTCTCCCACTTCTACAAGTGTCCTGTTAAGATGGAGGGACAGACCCTGGAGGATAAGGCTGTCTACAAGTACCTCTGAAACAGAAATTGCTAACAGATTTGACTTTCAATACTTTTTTTAAACCTTTATTTTACTCGGCAAGTCAGTTAAGAACAAATTCTTATTTTCAATGACGGCCTAGGAACAGTGGGTTAACTGCCTGTTCAGGGGCAGAACGACAGATTTGTACCATGTTAGCTCGGGGATTTGAACTTGCAACCTTTCGGTTACTAGTCCAACGCTCTAACCACTAGGCTACCCTGCCGCCCCACTTGTCATACAGGACTATTTTGGGGAAACTCACCACTGTACAGTTGTAAAAAATAAATGGTATTTTAATGAGTCTATTAATCTCTATCTACAGTGTGTGGAAACCAACTATTTAGTGTGTGCCTTTGAGTTGGCTCTTCACAGTAGGAATAGACAGACTACCAGATAGTGTTATCTTCAGGTGAAACGTCAACTTAGTGAAAATAAATCTAATGTATACAAGTGACAATCGTCTCTATCCTACACGACAGACAATCTGTTCCAACATAGTACATTTCTCTTTTTAAGAAGGAAGCGAGAAAGGTAGGAAAGCGTGTCACAAATAGGCATTGGGTCAGATTCAAACCCACGAAGTTAGTGGTAGGTAGGTATGTGCTCCATAGGTGCTGGTACTGACAGCCAGACCATGCATTCTGTAACACATTGCACCCTCCTGAACAGGCCCCATTGTTTTTCCATCTCCTCTTTGAATTGGATTCCAGTCTAGAACTATTCACTACTTGTAAATCATGTGTTGGAGTTAAATGGACTTATGAAAAACTCAGTGGAATGCTTTTTCATTTATTGATTTCTCATGATGCAGTCACATTGAACAAAGCATTAAAAAGCTGCTTCAGTGCAAAAAGACAAGGCACACAGATTACATCATCTTCGTCCATATCAAAGGTTAGAGTATGAACAATTCCCTTAAATATCAGTGATATATTCCTGTCTGTAAGGCCACATTGATTTTTCAAAACAATTAAAACAATTCCACACGAATATAACATTTGTCTGATCTACATCTAGGAAAATGTCCCTCTTTATTTTGGGAAAAAAGGGTCTCATGGCTGTAATGGTAAATACTCCGATTGTATCACTCATTGTAGAACATTTTGTTTACACAGACAGTAAACTTCACATTCTCAGACACCTTGCTTGTGTCCCAATCTGTTCTTTCTTCTAAAGTGTGCACTTGTACACTCCTTCCCATACATTTAATACCATTGGATCAGTATAGACATGGACTAAAGGGAGTTAATGTCTTAATACCAGTAATTTACTTTGAAATCCACAAAATCAACAAGTGCACACTAAATGGAAGAAAGTACAGCTTATTGTGAAGCAGGTTGGGAGGCACACAAACAGCAAAGATAGGACAAATACCACTTGTCCTCTGGGCTCACATTCTGTAGGAACAGGCTCATTCAGTTTTCCCTTCTTTCACCTCTCTTTCACTGGAAAAGTGCTCATAGACTAAAATGTAAAACACAGCTCTCGTCTTCCTTATGCTCCATACATACAGCGAGTGGCAAACAGGGAAATCAATCCATTGGGCGAGAAGTAGCCACTTCGCCACCCACAGTGTGAACAAGACCATAAAGCAAGGGGAAAGGCAGGTTGGCTAAATGGGATTGATGGTAAAAAGCATTGGGGGGGATAACAGATCGGTGTCTAGGGACAACTTCATCCTACTCCGGGAAACCTTGGGCTAAATTGGGTCAAAACCTCTACATTGCTATTGCAACCGCTTCCTTTCGGTGGTTATGACACTGACTTCTGATTGGCTCTGGCTAGTGAGAAAAAGGTTGATTGGATGCCAGACCCTGTACTCAGATATAAAGAACACAATCATGGTACATTTTCTGCATATATTTTCTTATTAGAACATACTGATGTGGTTCCTTAAATTCTAATTCACACATGCGTATAATACAATCTGAGTGAAATAGGACAAATATAAGCACCCACCAAATTATCATCATCTGCATGTAAAATGTGTCTCTGGAACGCACCCAAGGAGTCTATACAGTGCAACATGCCTGCCAACACAATAACATCACAGTATGTAGATGGACTGAGGGTAGGTGGAGAGTTTGGGTTAGTCCATCCACAGAGTGAAACATCAGCACAGTTCAGGTGGAACAGTGCTCACTATGCTAATTATAATCAGACAACATTTGTCCAATCCCAAATCGACCTCTCTAGCCCTCGCTCCTAAGCACTTGTGTAGATCTAAAAAGGAGCATTATGCCACAAGCAATCTGGTGAATATCATGCCAAATATATCCATGTGGACCTTATTTTCATATTCTATTGGGATTTTCTAAACATTGACAGCCATATTGATATGAGCTGTGCTTTGGAAAAACCTCTGATGGTGTCCAACATTGTGGTCACAGATGTACCTCCCAACCGTCACCTACTGCTGCTTTCGAGGTGTTTTGTATGTTCTCAAACAAGCTCATCGCCATATTGTTAATACCTTTCAGATCTACATTTGGTTGCATATGGATAAGGGGCTATGGGGTAAATTTGGGATTGGATGTTGGCACTAGGCTATGGTCCCACCCTGCTTGCAGTGTGACTGGTTACATCTTGGTGGCACGGCAGCTGTCGCCCTCGCATGACTGCAGCTTGATCAGCCGTTGATTCATGGCCTGGAGGAGGGTGGGGTCAACCTTTTTAACAATGTTCTCCAATTGGTGCGGGTCAGAGGTCAAGTTATATACCTCAACAAATGACTGAGGAGAGAGAGAAAAAGCAAGAGAGAAAACAGATTGAGAGGTCAATTACTCATTAAAATCCATTTAAACAAGACAACATGTACTAAATAAGCTAGGTAGTACACTTCCAAAGTTAATTTAAAAACAGTACATAAAACAGAGCCATATACAGTCTTTACATATATGGCTCTGCATAAAACTACTAACAGACAAAACTGCTACTGTAAGTCATAAAAACATAATGCACATGCCCACACACCTCAGTGTCTGCAAACTCGCAGTACTGCAGGTTGTGTTCAACCAGGGTCCTAACACAGGCATAGGTGTTGTTGTAGGCATCCTCACACACACAGTCTGGGAAACATTGCTGGAGCAAAGAAGAACAAGAGAGACATTTTGCATTCCTCCAAGACATAGAGCTGCACTTCAGTGGGACTATTGCCTCTACTACAGGAATAATGTACAGTACTTAAAGAGTCAGGCAACTGCTGGTGAAGGGTAGGAGCAATGGTTATGAAGGGAAGGGTAGGGGAACAGGGCAATTACATTAGTTCATTGTAAATGGTAACAATGGTATTGTAAAGGGGTAACTCACTGACAGACCAGGGCCCAGTTTAGGGCAAGCGGGGTCGGGGTCAAGGTGTCCCTCTCCTGTGTACTCTACCAGGAAGTAGGGGCGAGCTGTACCGTTACGCAGCTCAGGGGCCTACAAAGAGACAGAGTCAGATGGACAGACTATTACATAGAGAGAGGTGTATTGATAACCTGCAGACACAGACAGACAAAGATGATAAATGGACAGAGAGAACAATAAGTAACCTAATTGACCATTAGAGAGGAAGGACTGTCAATCCAAAACACTCCCGAGACAAAAGATAGTGGTAGACAGACATTTAGCTCACCATCTGAGAGAGGAAGGACTGTCCATCCATATTAACAAAGGAGAGGTTGAGTCCTGAGATGTCCAGAAAAGTGGGAGCCAGGTCTATGTTCAACACCGGGGCCTGGAGGAAAAGACACACACACACACACACACACACACGTAAGTGTGGATGGAAAAGTGGAATGAGAGCATGGATGGATGTGGTTGATGGATAATAAGTGGATAGATAGATAAATGGAGCTAGGGACTCACCGTGAGTGTCTGTTGGGGTTTGATGCCTGGCCCACGTACCATGAGAGGGATCCTGATATCAAAGTCGTACAATTGTCTCTTGTCAATGGGCAGAGAGAACTGACCTGGAAGACAGAGAACATAAAAGGCACAGAATAACAGAATGCCACTAGAATACATTACTATAGAACATTTCTGTTGAGAGTGGTGACATATCCTGATACAGAAAACTGGGGATTTCATTACATTTCCCAAGCATAGCTTTTAATAATCTGACAAATGTGAAGATGATACTAGGTGTCTGTTTGTTGTGAAGTCGAGCTGTGAAGTTGAACTGTTACATCAACCACAGGAAGGGGGTCACTGCAGGTGTGAAACAAACAGATACCAAATTTTAGCAGGCAGGCAGACAGACACATACACCCACACTTACCGGTGTGGTAGCCATTGTCAGAAGTGTAGAAGATGTAGGTGTTGTTGAGCTCCTTCAGCTCTTCTAGTTTCTTGACCAGAGCCTCCACCATGTCGTCCACTGACAGCAGGGTCTGCCACCTGCAGTACGGGAGGGGAATTACAACCATTACAGGAAAATCAGAGACTTGAGATGATAACTATTTTGTATTTTGCTACAATTGTATCCAGGTATTACGAGAGGTTTATTGCGATGGAGTACAGTGATTTGATTAGCTGGGTGTATTATGAAAAGTGTTTCAGGATGATTTGATTGGCTGTTAGGGTTACCTTTTCCTGTAGGCATTATCCAGGAAGTTTAGGGTGGTGCTGGGCATGGGGTTGCTAGGCTGGCGCAACAACCAGTGTTTATCCTTCCCGGGTTTGTCAAAGCTACCATCCCGGGGGGCTTTGACATCTGTAAAGTTTTTCTCATACTGAGGGGCGGCGGTCCAGGGGGAGTGAGGGGCGGGAGGGGACAACATGATGAAGAACGGACGCTGGGGACTCCTGTCATCCAGGAAATGGAGAGATCTGTTCAACTGGAGATGAAGGAGAGAGGTAGTGGAAAGATAGCATTAAAGAGAGAGAGAGCAAAGATTAAAATCAGGTGCTTTAATTCAAATCCTAACAATCACAACACAGACAGATGAGCTTTTGTTATATGAAAAACTAAACTAAAATCTAACTTATAGTAGTTAGAACCCAAACAAGACTGGGGGATATATTTTTGGAACGTTGAGACAACTCCTCTCAGGCATCCAGAGACAATAGTCGGAGTGGTGGCGGACAAAACAAAACCAGACCGGCCATGTAATGAACTGGAGGAGTTGGAACGAAGACAAGTGGTGAGTTGCACAACACATCTGTGAAACATTACAGACTTAGTTCTGGTCCTGGTTCAGATGGATCAGTGTATTGGAGCATGGTGCTTGTTCAGATGGATCAGTGTATTGGAGCATGGTGCTTGTTCAGATGGATCAGTGTATTGGAGCATGGTGCTTGTTCAGATGGATCAGTGTATTGGAGCATGGTGCTTGTTCAGATGGATCAGTGTATTGGAGCATGGTGCTTGTTCAGATGGATCAGTGTATTGGAGCATGGTGCTTGTTCAGATGGATCAGTGTATTGGAGCATGGTGCTGGTTCAGATGGATCAGTGTATTGGAGCATGGTGCTGGTTCAGATGGACCAGTGTATTGGAGCATGGTGCTGGTTCAGATGGATCAGTGTATTGGAGCATGGTGCTGGTTCAGATGGATCAGTGTATTGGAGCATGGTGCTGGTTCAGATGGATCAGTGTATTGGAGCATGGTGCTGGCAAAAAAACAAACAGTATGCTTCATAAATGTATGTGAACACTAAAATAGCTACTAAATGAACATTCCTGGTAAATATCCGTACAGTGCATTCAGAAAGTATTCAGACCCCTTGACTTTTCACTCCCTCTTCTCCCACTCCCTCTCTCCTTTGTTACATTGCGGTCTTATTCTATTATGTATTGAATTGTGTTTTCCCCTCTACACACAATACCCCATAATGACAAAAAAACTTTTAGAAATTTATGCAAATTGATTAAAAATTCAACTGATATATCGAATCAAATTTTATTGGTCACGTGCCGAATACAACAGGTGTAGCGTAGACCTTTCAGTGAAATGCTTACTTACGAGCCTCTAACAAACAATGCAGTTTTAAAAAAATATGAATGAGAACAAGAGATAAAAGTAACAAGTAATTAGAGGGGCAGTAAAATAACAATAGTGAGACTATATACAGGGGGGCACCGGTTAGTTGAGGTAGTATGTACATGTAGGTAGAGTTATTAAAGTTGCTATGCAGAGACGACAACAAAAGAGTAGCAGTGGTGTAAAGAGGGCGAGAGGGGCAATGCAAATAGTCTGGGTAGCCATTTGCCTAGATGTTCAGGAGGCTTATGGCTTGGGGGTAGAAGCTGTTTAGAAGCCTCTTGGACCTAGACTTTGCACTCCGGTACCGTTTACTTAAGTATTCAAACCCTTTAAGCTGTACTTTGTTGAAGCACCTTTTGGCAGCGATTACAGCATCGAGTCTTCTTGGGTATGAAACTACAAGATTGGCACACCTGTAATTGGAGATTCTCCCATTCTGTTCTGCAGATCCTCTCAAGCTCTGTCAGGTTGGATGGGGAGCGTCGCTGAACCGCTGTTCTCAGGTCTCTCTGGGTTCAAGTCCAAGCTCTGGCTGGGCCACTCAAGGACATTGAGACTTGTCCCCGAAGACACTCCTGTGTTGTCTTGGCTGTGTGCTTAGGGTTGTTGTCCTGTTGGAAGGTGAACCTTCACCCCAGTCTGAGGTCCTGAGCGCTCTGGAGCAGGTTTTCATCAAGGATCTCTGTTCTTTGCTCCATTCATCTTTCCCTTGATCCTGACTAGTCTCCCAGTAGTTCCTGATGCTGAAAAACATCCCCACTGCATGATGCTGCCACCACCATAGGGATGATTCTGCCACTTCACCGTAGGGAGGGTGCCAGGTTTCCTCCAGACGTGACACTTGGCATTTAGGCCATAGTTCAATCTTGGTTTCATCAGACCAGAGACTTATTTCTCATGGCCCGAGTGTCCTTTAGGTGCCTTTCGTCAAACTTCAAGCGGGCTGTCATGTGCCTTTTACTGAGGAGTGGCTTCCGTCTGGCCACTACCATAAAGGCCTGATTGGTGGAGTGCTGTAGAGATCAGTGTCCTCCCATCTCCACAGAGGAACTCTAGAGCTCTGTCAAGAGTTCACATCAGGTTCTTGGTCACCTCCCTGACCAAAGCCCTTCTCCCACGATTGGCCAGCTCAAGGAAGAGCCTTGCCAGTTCCAAACATCTTCAATTTAAGAATTATGGAGACCACTGTGTTGTTCTTAGAGTCCTTAAATGCTGCAGAAATATTTTTGGTACCCATACTCAGATCTGTGGCTCAACACAGTCTTGTCTCGGAGCTCTACGGACAATTCCTTTGACCTCATGGCTTGGTTTTTGCTCTGACAACTGTGGGACCTTATATAGACATGTCCAATCAATTGAATTTACCAGAGGTGGACTCCAATCAAGTTGTAGAAACATCTCAAGAATGATCAATAGAAACATGATGCACCTGAGCTCAATTTCAAGTCTTTTTTGATTTAAATAAATGTTAGAATAAGGCTGTGAGGTAACAAAATGTGGAAAAAGTCAAATGGTCTGAATACTTTCCAAATGCACTGTATAAAATATGCATCTAAAAACAGCAGACGGGTTGGTTGTTTAGCAACAAAACCGACGTGTGCGCAACTATGGGGCATCACAGCAAAGTAAAAAAATATATGGCAAATAGAAATAAAAAAATGGATGGTCTTCAGAGATAGATGGGAGGTGTCGAGGGTAGCTGAAGGATGGGACTAAAAACACACAAAAGATAACTATTGTAAAATAGACTGTGTCCATAACCTGCATATAGTATGCATGTATAAGCTGGAAATAGAAGTGTTGTTGTCGCTTAGTTTACTCCAATTAGGAGGAGTGGTAGGGTTAGGGGGGGGAATAAAAGGGAGAGGGGGATGAGATTCCTACTTGGAAATGATCAGAACCAACCAATAGCAAAGCTCTACACAAATTGTTTAATTTTTCCTCTGAGGCTCAGAGTTTCCGTCATACAGCATACGGCTCTGGGTTTATGATCACAAAAGGTGTTACATTTTAGAAAACTAATTGTAGATGTCGCACCATTTGTACATGCATATTTTTAAACTTTTAAATACAGAATAAATTTGTTAATCATGAAGTTGGCCTAATATTCCTTAAAATTAAACAGACTGGGTTGTTGACATTTAAACTATATTTAATCTCCAATGGTTATTGAAAACATAAATACATTTGCACAATGAGCACTTTTGTCTCAAACACATTGTTACAGTTGTTGGTTAGCTAGCCAGCTAGATTTTTTTTGCCATATTAGCATTGACATGAAATCAGTCAAAATACCTCCAAACAAGACAAGGTATTAAGAACAAGATGAAACTATGATTCCCCACATCACAGTTTGTAATTGTTGGTAGCTATCTGGCCACCTAGAATCACAACTCACGGCCCCATTTAAGTATGTGCATCAATTGTGACATTGTCAGCTACCAAACTCGTACAGAGAAGATCAAGATCCGTTCATTGACATCTGTAAGAAACAGGCATTTCTTACATACATAAACACAGTTAAACTGAAGCTTTAAAGTAAAGTGCCTGTGGAGCTGATTCACCATGGGTTAAGAGACCGTTTCACCCTTTCAAAGTGTAAGCCAAGCAGAAAGTTTACCAAGTCACATGACCAGGGGTGGGATATACATGCAGACACACATAGGTAAGAAGACTACTGCCGGAGAATAATCACTCATTAACAACACACAATATGCAAAATAAACTCCCCTTTTGCATATTTTGGTACGGGTGAGGTAACTGCTCCAGAAAGCTACCTTTTCATTGGCTGCTCCAGATAGCTACCTTTTCATTGGCAAGATTAGTAAACTTAGGCATGACATGCCAACAACAAAATTCTGACCTACATGCATAACTGACCAAATTATTAAAGACAATAATTGTAATTTTGAATTCCATAAAGTGAGCATGGAAGAGGTGAAAAACAACAATGGAAAGCCATCTGGGTCTGACAACTTCGATGGAAAATTACTGAGGATGATAACGGACTATATTACCACCTCTCATCTACGCCTACAGACCTTGAAGGAAGTAAGTCATTCCACTACCCAAGGATAGCAAATCACCCTTTACTGGCTCAAACAGCTGACGAATCAGCACGTTACCAACCCTTACTAAACTTTTGGGAAAAAATGGTGTTGGACCAGATTCAATGCTATTTCACAATAAACAAATTAACAATATTTTCAGCATGCTTATAGGGAAGAGCACTTAACATGTATGGCACTTACACAAAAGACTGATGATTGGCTGAAGGAAATTGATAAGTGGATTGTGCGAGCTGTTTAGTTTGATTTCAGTGAAGCTTTTGACATGGATCATAATCTGCTGCTGGAAAAATGTGTATTATGGCTTTACATCTGCTGCTATATCTTGTTACCCATCTAACAGAACAGACGGTGTTCTTTAATGGAAGCCTCTCCAACATAATCTAGGTAGAGTCAGGCATTCCCCAGGGCACATCCTTTATATCCACGCAAACTTGGTGCAAATCAATGCCCACGAGAAACCTGGCAACATTCAAAGCCACACATAGTTTGGTTGTTCCCTTGTGAGAAGTAAAGGCACGCACAAGAATGCAAGAGAGAATCCCCACAAAAAAAAAAAAAACATTGCCATCAATACCTTGCATTTTCCCAAATAAAACAGATATATAATAAAGGGGGTCAATGTAAATAGTATGTGTAGCCATTTCATTAACTGTTCAATAAGATGGTCCGAAATATAAAATTAAAAAACTAAAAGCATTGTATTTGGGACAAATCATTCACTAAACCTCAACTACGTTTTGTAATGAATAATGTGGAAATTCAGCAAGTTGAAGGAGACTAAACGGCTTGGTGCAACCCTGGATTGTAAAACTGTCCTGGTCAAAACATATTGATGCAACAGTAGCTAAAATGGGGAGAAGTCTGTCCATAATAAAGTGCTTCTCTGCTTTCTTGACATCACTATCAACCAAAGTCCTACATACCCTAGTTGTTGCACCTGGACTACTGCCCAGTCACATGATCAAGTGCCACTAAGACGGACATAGGCAAATTACAGTTGGCCAGAACAGAGCAGCAAAGAACTCTATTTCATATCAAGTAACTCATGAATAAAAAAATAAAAGCTAATAAAAAAATGCAAGCAATAAAATCTGATTTTTTTTTTTAAACTACACAGTGCAGACTGTGAAGACACACTCGTACATTGTAATATTGCTGTATTATGGATTTGGTACTTTAGATATGTTGTGGTATTGTACTGTGTAATAAATAACGTGTTGTGTGATCTGTTTTATTTTGTATGTAATTGCCTAATGGGGATCCGTAATAAAATACACATAAAAAAGAAGTTAAACCGTACCTTCGGGCACGATACAGGTAAGGTACAGAAAGATACAGGTAAGGTACAGAAAGATACAGGTAAGGTACGGAAAGATACAGGTAAGGTACGGAAAGATACAGGTAAGGTACGGAAAGATACAGGTAAGGTACGGAAAGATACAGGTAAGGTACAGGTAAGGTGCGGAAAGATACAGGTAAGGTACGAAAAGATACAGGTAAGGTACAGGTAAGGTGCGGAAAGATACAGGTAAGGTACGGAAAGATACAGGTAAGGTACGGAAAGATACAGGTAAGGTACGGAAAGATACAGGTAAGGTACGGAAAAATACAGGTAAGGTGCGGAAAGATACAGGTAAGGTGCGGAAAGATACAGGTAAGGTACAGGTAAGGTGCGGAAAGATACAGGTAAGGTACGAAAAGATACAGGTAAGGTACGGAAAGATACAGGTAAGGTACGGAAAGATACAGGTAAGGTACGGAAAGATACAGGTAAGGTACGGAAAGATACAGGTAAGGTACGGAAAGATACAGGTAAGGTACAGGTAAGGTGCGGAAAGATACAGGTAAGGTACAGGTAAGGTACGGAAAGATACAAGTATGGTACAGAAAGGTACAGGTGGGGTACAGGTAAGGTACGGAAAGGTACAGGTGGGGTACAGGTAAGGTACGGAAAGGTACAGGTGGGGTGAAGGTAAGTTACAGAAAGATACAGGTAAGGTACAGGTAAGGTACGGAAAGATACAGGTATGGTACAGGTAAGGTACGGAAAGATACAGGTAAGGTACAGGTAAGGTACGGAAAGATACAGGTACGGTACAGGTAAGGTACGGAAAGATACAGGTATGGTACAGGTGGGGTACAGGTAAGGTACGGAAAGGTACAGGTGGGGTGAAGGTAAGGTAACGTAAGATACATGTAAGTGGTTGTGATGATTCAATGTTTTTAAAGTATTTAACTGTATAAAGCTAAAAGGTTCATTTTCACACTATGGCCAAAGTTTTTCTTTCCTAACAGGCTGTGGCTACCGTCTGTCACTCATTAGGGGTAACCTAGTCAGTTGCACAACTGAAAGCATTCAACTGAAATGTGTCTTCAGCATTTAACCCAACCCCTCAAACAGAGAGGGAACAGTTTGTTGGGGGTTAATTGCCTTACCGTGCTCCACTTTGCCGGCTCTGGGATTCAAACCAGCTACCTTTCGGTCAGTGGCCCAATGCTCGTAACCGCTAGGCTTCCTGCCAAGTTCAGGTAGGCAAAACCGAACGAGTGTGCTTGCATACCAGTGGAGGCTCCTGAGGGGAGGACGGCTCATAATAATGACTAGAACAGAGCGCATTAAAACACATGGAAACCATGCGTTTGATATATTTACCATTCCACTAATTCCGCCATTACCACAATCCCATCCTCCCCAATTAAGGTGCCACCAACCTCCTGTGTCATATACACCCTTACATAGTTCAGAATACACAAGATGAAGCATGCACAAAATAACCATTTTTATTTGTTTTATTTTGAAAGCCATCCGTGTGAATTATTGATGCCCAGAGCTGGAAACACATCAGATGGCTTCCACAACAAGTGAAAAATATCAGAAAAAAATGGGATTGAGAGACTGCAGAGTGAAGGACAAGCAGTCAACAAGTTCTCAGCATATGTGAGACCTCCTTAAAGACTGTTGAAAAAGCATTCCAGGTGAAGCTGGTTGAGAGAATGCCAAGCGTGTGCAATGCTATCAAGGACAAAGGGTGGCTACTTTGCATAATCTCAAATAGAAAATATATTTTAATTTGTTAAACACTTTTTGTTACTACATGATTCGATGTGTTATTTCATAGTTTTGATGTCTTCACTATTATTTTACAATGTAGAAAATAGTCAAAATAGAGAAAAACCCTTGAATGAGTAGGTGTCCAAACTTTTGACTGCTACTGTACATAAATATATAATAATGTCTTATCAAACACAAAGTTGATTACACGTGTTGGTTACAAGGTGCAAAAATATAAAAATAAAATACTTGCAGTTCTTCCTTTTGTCTTTTGGCATGCATGTTGGATAGTGGCACTCACCTTGCGTGGGGGGTCTTGTGACGATTGGGAGGTTGCTTTGGGCCCCCAATTTAGCCATTTCCAACACCAGCTGCTCTTGGAAAGCCAACTGGGAGAGAGGGGTATGACCTTTTGCTTGTGGAGAATGAAAGCATTTACTGTAGCAAATGCCCACAAAGTTAACAAAAAGTCTACCACTTCCTGGTCTTGTGGAGGAGCATCAGATAGGTCGACACCCCCCATGCTAGCATTGTAGTCCTTCACACAAATGGGGACATTCTTCCTTTTTCACCCTTGAGACATGATCGTTATTGAAGGCCTTATGCTGTGTTGTGAGCATGGTTACTGCCCTAGTGGCCTTCCATTTCACAAAAAGCAGCGTGTTAGTCCTGATCCAACGTATGGTCCCCCTCTCCACTGTCTTTGTCATGTAGTTTACCTTGGTCTTGGGGAAACCGATTCTGTTAGTATGAATGGTGCCACAAGCCCGTATTTTATTTTTCAAGAGGTCTATTAAAAATGGGATGTAGAACCACCAGACATGGGGGGGAGGGGGGACCTTGACCGGCGGGGGCGCTTACTGGGGAGGGGTGGCTCCCAAACGTCATCATCCAAATCCTCTGCATCCTCTGTGGTGAATAAAATAAAGAGATATATTATGGGAAGACACACAGAATTAGTTGACAATTTACAGAACATTACTGTAAAGTAAAAACACCAAGCCTAAACTATCTGTACAGTGACTCACATAGAAGGTGTGAAGCGCACACACACACACACACACACACTTTGGAGACAAAGGCAGAGGTGAGAACCACAAATAAACAATGGCCATGAGAGTTTAATGGCCTCTCTAAAGTTACAAGAATGAAACAGGGAACTAATATGAAACAGACAATAACTACTTTGGAATTATATAACATTGGAATGATTTGTTATAGGCCTATGTACCCTAATCCAAAGCACAAAAAGCAGACAACTTATAAAAAACGAAATACATATATTAAGTTAGCTATATAAAGTCATGAAAATGATTTACTTACAGATCTAACAGTGGATCCAATCCTTTGAGAAAGCAATCTTCGTCGGCCGAGTCGAAATCCTTGTTGTCCAAATTGTTACCCCGATCCGAGTCCAACCAGTATTTTATTCAAAGCTTCTATGTCTGAATACATATTAATATCTGCCTTGTTTTTAGCTTCCTGATAGATATTCTTAGTTTTTACCCCTTGAGAAGCCATCTTTCATGCTAAAGTGATAAAATGAAAGTGATGAAATCTGTTTCCAAGGTGCATCTCTGAGTCAGGTAGCAATAGTTTGCATTAAGCATAAATGGTTCTAGGCCTTGTCCCACCCAGGTCAATTGCATATCCCTGGAAAGCTCATCTCATTGGCTACAAGACTGTCAAGGTGCCATAGTAGCCAATCCCCTGAATAATAGATGTCTACAGCGCGTAAGCAGGCAAAGTCATATTTTTGAGACGCAAAGAGTCACTCGGTGGACAGTCGATGTTGCCATTAAATCATACATAATTACATAACATGGCAATAGGCTAGATTTGTTCCTATCAACCTAAGGATTCATTTGATACCACCCATGTAGCTTTAGCTCAAACACAGACCAAATCAAAGCTTACCTTGTAAGATATTTGCTGTTTGGTGAAAATGTTGTGTAAAATAAACATTGTGACTCTCTGGGCTGGTGATCAATAACGATAGGTCACAGGCAGACAAATAAGATATCCTCATGATCTGTGGAGTCCCCGCTTTCAGTGTGAATCAACATATTCTGTGTTTATTCAATTTATGCTTCACAACGCTAACCGGAATGTAGGTAGCAGCCATCTTGAAATGAGGTGATTGGCTCGGCCTGCCCTTATACATTTGTATACCCACATATGGTAGTAAGTCAAACCAAAGAATTTTAAGGCACAGGTCAATAGTCAAGACACTCAGCTTTCTGCAGACACCCTGCTTTTACAGATAAAAAATTATTGAATATGGTCCCCAAATATGCGCAAACTGTTTCGGGTGGGGAGCATGCAGATGGTTTAAGGGTTAGGGACAATAGATTTAGAATGGAAATTAATTTGTGGTCCCCACAAAAGGTAGTAAAACATATGTACGTGTTTGTAGAAGGACAGATTTTTGCTATCATCTGTGTAAAGTGTCCAGATAAGCACAGCTCCTCTCAGAATCTACATTCCTCTCAGGGAAGTGATCTCTGTATATGTCATCAAAAAGGGTCTGCAGCTGATCAAACACACCGAAGAATGACCCTGGATAGAACCCCAGCATCAACGAGGCATCAGCTACCGCGTCACGTCTCACGGGGGTTATACCGCATCACGGGGGTTATACCGCATCACGTCTCACGGGGGTTATACCGCATCACGTCTCACGGGGGTTATACCGCATCACGTCTCACGGGGGTTATACCGCATCACGTCTCACGGGGGTTATACCGCATCACGTCTCACGGGGGTTATACCGCATCACGTCTCACGGTGGTTATACCGCATCACGTCTCACGGTGGTTATACACACCCAACCACACAGGGCACACACCCACACAGTTGTATGTGTTGAGGACTTACTATGAGGTCTGTGAGGTAGTCTTTTTCATAATTGTCTCCGTGCTGCTCCTCTTTACCGTTGACTGACAGAGTGTAGTTGTAGTACTGAGAGTTCCCCATCTGCAACGACAAACACACAAAAGCATCAACACAGCTGTGACATCATCATCATACACCAATATATCATGTGTCTGTACAGGACTTACCAGTGCATGCCATTGGTCCCAGCCTGGGGGAACATAGCCAACATTCCCTGTTTCCTTCTTCCCGTACTGAGGAGAGAGAGGAACACGTGACATAGTGCTACAGACAGACATGTGAAGCAGGGTTGGGAACAACTGACAGTCTAACTAGATGGCATTACAGATGGATCTGGGGAAGGAAATGCATGAAGCCAAAAAGAGACTGATTTCACCACAAGAATTTGCACATATTTACTACTTTTTCTATAATAAAGAACTGTTGATACAGTTTGGAAGTTGAGGTGATTGAGGTGATTCATAGATCTGATGATCTTGGCAGAAGTTAGACTAACTCAGGTTGAGCCTGCTGAACAACTGGGTTAAAATGACATGACACGTCAGTATGTCCAGCAGAAAAGAGGAAGAAGCAGTGGTAGATTCATGCACAGATTATATGACCACATCAATTAACAGCTAGGGAAGCATCACATGATGACATGCATGTAGTGTGTGATGGGGGGGAGAAGAAAAAAAAGAAAAGGGAGGGGGGGGGCACTAGTTACATATTATTGCAATATGTAACTATTGATTTCCCCCCCTTTTTTTCTCCCCCATCACACACTACATGCATGTCATCATCTGTCATGTCATCTAGTTAGACTGTCAGTTGTTCCCACATCTGTCTATTGTGTATATACACACATATATATGTAAGTTAGTACCAGTCAAAAGTTTGAACACACCTACTCATATTTAATAGTCAAGACATCAAAACTATGAAATAACACATAAGGAATCATGTAGTAACCCAAAAAAGTGTTAAATAAATCTAAATATATTTTATATTTGAGATTCTTCAAAGTAGCCACTCTTTGCCTTGACAGCTTTGCACCCTACTAGCATACTCTCAACCAGCTTAATGAGGTAGTCACCTGGAATGCATTTCAATTAACAGGTGTGCCTTGTTTAATGTTAATTTGTGTAATTTATTTTCTTCTTAATGCGCTTGAGACAGTCAGTTGTGTTGTGACAATGTAGGGGTGGTATGCAGAAGATAGCCCTATTTGGTAAAAGACCAAGTCTATATCATGGCAAGAACAGCTCAAATAAGCCAAGAGAAATGACAGTCCACCATTACTTTAAGACATGAAGGTCAGTCAAGTCGGAAAATTGTAAGAAATGTTTATGTTTCTTCAAGTCGCAAAAAACATCAAGCGCTATGATGAAACTGTCTCTTATGAGGACCGCCACAGGAAAGGAAGATCCAGAGTTACATCTGCTGCAGAGGATAAGTTCATTAGACTTACCAGCCTCAGAATTCAGCTCAAATAAATGCTTCACAAAGTTCAAGTAACAGACATTTCAATATCAACTGTTGAGAGGAGACTGCTGGAAATCAGGCCTTCATGGTCAAATTGCTGCAAAGAAACTACTACTAAAGGACACCAATAAGAAGAAGAGACTTACTTGGGCCAAGAAACACAAGCAAATCAAAGTTGTCACATGCGCCAAACACGACAGTGAAATGCTTCCTTACAAGCCCTAACCTACAGTGAAATGCGTCCTTACAAGCCCTAACCTACAGTGAAATGCTTCCTTACAAGCCCTAACCTACAGTGAAATGCTTCCTTACAAGCCCTAACCTACAGTGAAATACAAGCCCTAACCTACTTACAAGCCCTAACCTAGTGAAACCTTACAACAGTGAAATGCTTCCTTACAAGCCCTAACCTACAGTGAAATGCTTCCTTACAAGCCCTAACCTACAGTGAAATGCTTCCTTACAAGCCCTAACCTACAGTGAAATGCTTCCTTACAAGCCCTAACCTACAGTGAAATGCTTCCTTACAAGCCCTAACCTACAGTGAAATGCTTCCTTACAAGCCCTAACCTACAGTGAAATGCTTCCTTACAAGCCCTAACCTACAGTGAAATGCTTCCTTACAAGCCCTAACCTACAGTGAAATGCTTACAAGCCCTAACCTACAGTGAAATGCTTCCTTACAAGCCTAACCCTAACCTACAGTGAAATGCTTCCTTACAAGCCCTAACCTACAGTGAAATGCTTCCTTACAAGCCCTAACCTACAGTGAAATGCTTCCTTACAAGCCCTAACCTACAGTGAAATGCTTCCTTACAAGCCCTAACCTACAGTGAAATGCTTCCTTACAAGCCCTAACCTACAGTGAAATGCTTCCTTACAAGCCCTAACCTACAGTGAAATGCTTCCTTACAAGCCCTAACCTACAGTGAAATGCTTCCTAACCTACAGTGAAAGCTTCCTTACAAGCCCTAACCTACAGTGAAATGCTTCCTTACAAGCCCTAACCTACAGTGAAATGACAAGCCCTAACCTAAGTGAAATGCTTCCTTACAAGCCCTAACCTACAGTGAAACAAGCCCTAACCTACAGTGAAATGCTTCCTACAAGCCCTAACCTACAGTGAAATGCTTCCTTACAAGCCCTAACCTACAGTGAAATGCTTCCTTACAAGCCCTAACCTACAGTGAAATGCTTCCTTACAAGCCCTAACCTACAGTGAAATGACAAGCCCTAACCTACAGTGAAATCCTTACAAGCCCTAACCTACAGTGAAATGCTTCCTTACAAGCCCTAACCTACAGTGAAATGCTTCCTTACAAGCCCTAACCTACAGTGAAATGCTTCCTTACAAGCCCTAACCTACAGTGAAATGCTTCCTTACAAGCCCTAACCTACAGTGAAATGCTTCCTTACAAGCCCTAACCAACAGTGAAATGCTTACTTACAAGCCCTAAAAAAATAAAAGGTATTCGGTAAACAATGGATAAGTAAAGAAATACAAAAATAGAAATAAAACTGTAAAATGACAGTGAAAATAAAAGTAGCGAGGCTATATACAGGTGGTACCGGTACAGAGTCAATATGGAGGCTATATACAGGTGGTACCGGTACAGAGTCAATGTGGAGGCTATATACAGGTGGTACCGGTACAGAGTCAATGTGGAGGCTATATACAGGTGGTACCGGTACAGAGTCAATGTGGAGGCTATATACAGGTGGTACCGGTACAGAGTCAATGTGGAGGCTATATACAGGTGGTACCGGTACAGAGTCAATGTGGAGGCTATATACAGGTGGTACCGGTACAGAGTCAATGTGGAGGCTATACAGGTGGTACCGGTACAGAGGTGGTACCGGTACAGAGTCAATGTGGAGGCTATATACAGGGGTACCGGTACAGAGTCAATGTGGAGGCTATATACACCGGTACAGAGTCAATGTGGAGGTACTGGTACAGAGTCAATGTGGAGGCTATATACAGGAGGTACTGGTACAGAGTCAATGTGGAGGCTATATACAGGTGGTACCGGTACAGAGTCAATGTGGAGGCTATATACAGGGGGTACTGGTACAGAGTCAATGTGGAGGCTATATACAGGGGGTACTGGTACAGAGTCAATGTGGAGGCTATATACAGGGGGTACTGGTACAGAGTCAATGTGGAGGCTATATACAGGTGGTACCGGTACAGAGTCAATGTGGAGGCTATATACAGGGGGTACTGGTACAGAGTCAATGTGGAGGCTATATACAGGGGGTACTGGTACAGAGTCAATGTGGAGGCTATATACAGGGTGTTACGGTACAGAGTCAATGTGGGGGCTATATACAGGTGGTACCGGTACAGAGTCAATGTGGAGGCTATATACAGGTGGTACCGGTACAGAGTCAATGTGGAGGCTATATACAGGTGGTAACAGTACAGAGTCAATGTGGAGGCTATATACAGGTGGTACCGGTACAGAGTCAATGTGGAGGCTATATACAGGTGGTAACAGTACAGAGTCAATGTGGAGGCTATATACAGGTGGTACCGGTACAGAGTCAATGTGGAGGCTATATACAGGTGGTACCGGTACAGAGTCAATGTGGAGGCTATATACAGGTGGTACTGGTACAGAGTCAATGTGGAGGCTATATACAGGTGGTAACAGTACAGAGTCAATGTGGAGGCTATATACAGGTGGTACCGGTACAGAGTCAATGTGGAGGCTATATACAGGTGGTACCGGTACAGAGTCAATGTGGAGGCTATATACAGGTGGTACCGGTACAGAGTCAATGTAAGGGGGCACCGGTTAGTCGGGCTAATACGCACATGTAGGCATAGTTAAAGTGACTATGCATAGATGATAAAGAGAGAGCAGCAGCAGCGTAAAGGGTGGGTTTGGCAGGACACAATGCAAATAGTCTGGGTAGCCAATGTGCTGGGGCACTGGTTAGTCGGGCTAGTTGAGGTAATATGTACGTGAATGTATAGTTAAAGTGACTATGGATAGATAATAAACAGAGTAGCAGCAGCATAAAGGAGGGGTTGGCGGGGGGAGTGGCGGTACACAATGAAAATAGACCGGGTAGCCATTTGATTACCTGTTCGGGAGTCTTATGCTCTGTGTTTTGGGTCATTGTCCTGTCAAATAGACTTGGTGCTCCGGTACCGCTTGCCATGTGGAGCAATGGACATTAGACCGGTGGAAAATCTGTCCTTTGGTCTGATGAGTCCAAATTTGAGAATTTTTGTTCCAACCGCCGTGTTTTTGTGAGACGCAGAGTAGCAAAACGGATGATCTCCGCATGAGTTGTTCCCACCGTGAAGCATGGAAGAGGAGTTGGGATGGTGTTAAGCTGGTGACACTGTTAGTGATATATTTAGAACTCAAGGCACACTTAACCAGCATGGCTACCACAGCATTCTGCAGCAATACGCCATCCCATCTGGTTTACGCTTAGTTGGGACTATAATTGATTTTTCAACAGGACAATAACCCAAAACACACACCCAGGCTGTCTGAGGGCTATTTGACCAAGGAGAGTGATGGTGCTGCATCAGATGACCTGGCCTCCCCAAATTCCCAAACCTAATTCAGATGGATTAGGATGAGTTGGACCGCAGAGTGAAGCAAAATCAACCAACAAGTGCTCAGCATGTGGGAACTCCTTCAAGACTGCTGGAAAAGCATTCCTCATGAAGCTGTTTGAGAGAATGCCAAGAGTGTGCAAAGCTGTCATCAATGCAAAGGGTGGCTACTTTGAAAAATCTCAAATATATTTTGATTTGTTTCAAACTTTTTTAGTTACTACATGATTCCATGTGTTATTTCATAGTTTTGGTGTCTTCAATATTGTAGAAAACAGTAAAAATAAAAACCCTTGAATGAGTAGGCGTGTCCAACCTTTTGACTGGTAATGTATATTTACTTATTTTTGCAAGGAAGCGTTAGCTAGCGCTAGGTCGGCTGTACCTGCACCAAAACTTTCTGTTCTCAATCTTCTTTATAAATAGTGAGCCAATAGGGTTTCAGCACTTTAGTTTCCACAAGGAAATAAAAGTGCGAGGTCCCTGGTAATTCCCAGCCCAAGTGTGTGTGTTACCTGGTTGAGGTACTTCCCAGCGTAGAAGGTCTGGTAATGCTGTTTGCTGAGGTAGACAGGGAAGGCCGTGGTCTCTGGTCCTTTCTGCCACAGAGGGCTGGAGCAGTTCCCATCCAGGGAGTTGTTCCTCACTGAGTGGTTATGGGGGTACTGCCCCGTTAAGATACTACTCCTACTGGGGCAACACAGCGGGGTCGCTGTAAACTGGAGAGAGGGAGAAATAAGAAGAGAGATTAGGGACATCTCAAAACCTTAGTGAAACTCCAGCAATTGGAATCTCAGTGTCATGGCTTAGGTGTTGGACTGACTGACAGGTTCAGGTTCGAGTACCATGTTGTTGATGTGAAGCTGTTCGGGTACTCACAGCATTTGAAAAGGTGGCTCCAGCATCTCCAATCAAGGCTTTGGTTTTCTTCATAGGTGTCTGTTGAACCAAGAAGCACAAAATGGAGAAGTGGTTTATTTTATCTCAACATGAAATCTTAAATACACACTTTTGTTCAATCCGAAACACTAGGAAGATGAAAAAATATTAGACATCCTGTTTTGGTCCAGGTTGATATAAAATGTTTTAGGTTGAAACATCCGGTAGCCTATTTCTCATACTTTTAATAGACTACCCAACACAAGAAGCATGTAGCATGATGACCATATGATAGGTTATAGGACTAGTCATATATTTTCTATATATAGACCATGGCTTTGATTTTGTTGAATGTCACTGCTACAATGTGGGCTTCTATGTCGCACAATGTTATTGCCCTCTGCCTCAACATATAGGTCTTTAGCCACGTACTGTACGTTTGGAAAGTAGGATATGAAAATGGCAGTGAGTGGATCAAGCTTGTTCCCTTCAATTCAAAACACCGTCAGCCCACCACAACAACTATAGGGCTGGCAATAGCAGAGGACCACCACAATTATATTAGCCTACACATTATACCGTTTTAATTCATTAACATTAATACGTTTGATTTACGCACAAAACGTACTCGATTTAGTTATTAACAAACCCAGCCAAACTAGAACTACTCACCATTCCCCCGAGGTACACATCCTGATCATCCGCTAAAATCAGGACGATATTGCTCGGTTTTTCGCATTCCGAACACCTGAACGTGCAGGTAAACAGCGCGAGAAACAATGCTGCGCGCACTCCTCCATTCTGTGTTCGTTGTCGCTTCTTTTGTCTGGTTCTTGCCTCCGAACTTGCCATGGGTTAGCTGGCTACCGCTTCACTGTTATAGCGCAATGTTTTCGTTTTCTGCTCTAGGCGAAGCAATGTACATATGAAAACACGTATGGACCGGGGGAGGGCACGGACAGAATGCAAGTCACACTGCTGCTGGTCACGAGGGAAGAGACGTCTGAGAAAGTTTGAGGAAGTAACCAGCTAATGATCATATGATCACCTTTTTTTCACTCGATTGAAGAGGGAGGACTTTAAACCGCTTGTGGTGTTTTAGATAAATACCAATAAATGTGGCAGCTTGCTTGAAATACCACAAAAGAAAGTGTTCTTAGAACGAGTCACAAATTGCAAACATCAGTGTAATGGGGTCTAGCGCGGAGTGTTTCATATATTATGTTGATGATTCGTCTTGAAACAGCTGAAACTTGTTACAACAGTTCGGTCTACATTTCTGTATACTTGTTTTGCTTTATTTCAAATTAAAATAAAAGTATTGGTTTCTAGCTCGACATTTGCCATGCGGGTCATTACATGTGATTAATTTGACGTACAAGGATAAACCCACGCGAACTCTTATGTTGACCACATGGGCGCGTGGTGGGAAGGGCACTTCCTGTTTCCCCGTCGGAACTATTTTTAGTGTTGCACTTGCTGCAGAAGGTGGTTGTCCAAAATTGACTTGATGAGACATGTATATGTCATCGTGGTAGCAAGACAGCAGCACACTTTTTTTTATTTAACCTTTGTTTAACTATGCAAGTCAATTAAGAACAAAATATTATTTACAATAATTGTGCGCCGCCCTATGGGACTCCCAATCAAGGCCGGATGTGATACAGCCTGGATTTGAACCAGGGACTGTAGTGAGACCTCTTGCACTGAGATGCAGTGCCTAGACAGCTGCGCCAGTCGGGAGCCCAAGATACTGGTCAATTCAAGGGCCAATGTGTTAACATTGCATAACATTATATTGTCACTATCCGTACAGTAGGTGGCGGCAATACATCAATAGGCGTAGTCTGCCATAAAACCTTAAGGAAGAAGAAGAAGCACACTCGTGAGAACTATGAACCGTTGTTCATGTATCTGTTGTCGTTTTTATAGACAGATGAGCGAGTCTGCCAACAAATATGGTCCCTCTAAAGCGCAGGAAAGTGAACTGCTCCGTTACAAGCGACAGCAGCGGTGACAGGACCAGCAAGTTTCCCGGGGTTGTCATCTATCTTCTGGAGAGAAAGATGGGAGCCAGTCGGAGAGCCTTCCTCACTCGGCTCGGCCGGGGTAAAGGTTTCAACATAGAATACTCCTTAAGGTAGTGTGAACAACAATCTTCTGGGGTGAAAATAATGTATGCTAATAACTTCACCTTGTCTCCAGATCTAAGACCGATAGCTAGGCTAGAAAGATTGAGTAGGTATCAATCGAGACTTAAATTCCTATAAATCAGTGGTCTTGAATGAAAGGGAACAAGGGTGCTTATGGACACTTTAGGGATATTTGCCAATGTAAATCAAGTCTTGGTAACCTCTCTTTCTCTGTTTCCCTAGCTGT